>NW_027152554.1:0-70880 GCF_040937935.1 Hyperolius riggenbachi
CATCTTTTGCCGGTGATCAAATTACTCACCGAGCATTACTATAGCTGTAATTCACATTACCTCCTATGGCGGCACCCAAATGTCCTCGGCCGCCAAGGCCCTTTTAACCAGATTCGTACCCGAGCATCCTCCACTTCACAGCTGCTGCTTAGGACCCTCTTCTTCACCATGGCTCCTATCTTAGTACAAGTCTCCATACTGAGCGTGTACGAGCAAGGTCTGCATGTGTCTGGCAGACTGAAGCTGCTCATGCACTGGGTATGTGCAGACCAACCAGAGCATGCCCAGTACAGAGAAGTTCATGCAAGGCGGAAGAGCAGCCACAAGAGCGTATTCAACTACCTATTGACTTCCCTTTGGCGCCTCTGAACTACATATACATCCAATCTTGATTAGCCAAACCTACTACTTCCATGTAGTATGAGCGCTTACCTACACAATTTGTTTAATATAACCAACATCTGTTGGCCTTCCCACTACATAAAAGAGATACAATTGGTCAATAAAGATCGGGATGTGTGTGCCAGACTTGAAACTTTTAGCCATAGCCCGTGAACAAGCATGCAGATCTGAAGTTTGACTGGGTTAGCGGAATGCTGGTTTCAGGTGTGAGAGTCAGACACTACTGATGCATGAAAGATCAGCTGTATGGTAGGCAATTGGTATTGTTTAAAAGGAAATAAATAGGTCAGCCTCCATATACCTCTCATAACACTTTAAAGTAAACCAGAGATGTCACAATAAAAAGGTTTGATACTTACCCTGGGCTTCCTCCATCCCCATGAGCATCGATGCGTCCCTCACTGTGCTCCAGAGTGCCTGCACCCAGCCGCAATCAGTCCTGTCTGCATGCGCAGAAGAGCCGACTGGCGCAAATGAGCAAGATTACCGGGACTGATTGCGGCTGAATGGAGGCACTCCAGAGGTCGGCGAGGGCTGGAAGCAAGCCTCAGGTAAGTATCAAATTGTTTTATTGTGACATCTCAGGTACACTTGAAGGCAAAAATCAGGAGGTAGTCCGTAAACCCCATCTTTGATTTAAAAAAAATAAAAAAATAAAATGTAAAACTGTAATAGCATTGAGAAACTTAACAGTACAAAGCACTGGGTCCTGTCACTACATACCTGGCTGTAATTGAGAATCTTGAAAACAGATTCGGAAACAAATAAGATTTTGCCACGATCGCAGCCCACCACAAAGAGGAACCCATCTGCTGCCTACAAGAAAAAAAACAACAAAAGCTGCTGATCACTGGAATAAATACATCACAATAATGACACAACTATATGAAAATAATGAAACCAATACACAGAAAAACACAAAACAGAGCAATGATTGATGTGACATGTTTGATGCTTTCTGTAGCAAAGCTGTCAGTACTGTATAAGTGTGTTGTAATAAGAACAACTTCTATATTAATATCCAAGTAAAAGATTAGAGTGGATCTTCATGCAATTGTTTTTCCTATTGCCATGCTCTACTGTAGTACAGACATTAACAGAATGCCAACTAATCTATATAACTAAAATGCCGGTTGTAGTTATGCACGGCATGGACGCAGCTGCTGTGCAGACATGCCTACAATTGTACCCGCGCATGCACACCTCTGCCCACCCAGCCAAACCCAGAGCACCGCCACCCACAAGCACCCGAGCACTAAGCCACCGCCCACAAGCCCGCACTAAGCTGCTGCCCATGAGACAAAGCACTAAGCCACCGCCCACAAGCCCGCACTAAGCTGCTGCCCATGAGACAAAGCACTAAGCCACCGCCCACAAGCCCGCACTAAGCTGCTGCCCATGAGACAAGGCACCTAAGCCACCGCCCGCACTAAGCTGCCGCCCATGAGACAAGGCACTAAGCCACCGCCCACAAGCCCGCACTAAGCTGCTGCCCATGAGACAAAGCACTAAGCCACCGCCCACAAGCCCGCACTAAGCTGCTGCCCATGAGACAAAGCACTAAGCCACCGCCCACAACCTCAAAGTAAGCTGATGCCCATGCATGGACACACCTGCAAGCACTCCACAGAATCCCATGCACGTGAGTGCGCACACAATTGCATGTTTTGAGTGGCAGTGGCATTTGTGTTGTGCGAAACGGTTGAGGTGTGCGTCCGTTCAGGCAATTCTGCAGTAAGCGAGGGCAGGTGTGTCCCTGCATGTGATTCTTTACAGAATCGGGGGCTTACTGGTACTCTATAAACCATTCTCTTGCCCTCAAAGTGAGTTTAAAAACCTCTCAGGTTATAACCAGCCACAACCTAAACAGAAACCGTAACCAAGAATTGCATTTTATCCCAATCAGTAGCGGATACCCCCTTTCCCTTAAGAAATCTATTCCTTTTCAGAAAGGATCATCAGGGGGCTCTGTTTGGCTGATATTGTGGTGAAACTCCTCCTACAGTGTGATGTCAGCACCTCACAGCACTGAGGTACAGAGGTCACACTGTGGGAGCCTTGTTGCATTGTGGGAAATAACAGCTGTTTCCAACTGCCAAAAAAGGAAGCAGCATCTCCTTTCACTGACATCGCCTGCCAGCAGTAAAAATGTCACCACATGTTAAATTTCAGAATGTAAATCAGGGAGAGGAAAGATTTTACAATGGGCATACACAGAATCATTTATACACATTTTTTTGTAAAAATAAAGCACTTTTATTACATTATTTTTGCTGGAGTTCCTCTTTAACTGTTCAGCAGTTGCTGGCAGTTTTTTACACTCTGTGGGTCAGCAGATATTTGAACGTTACATAGTTATTTGGGTGGTGGGGGGGGGGGGGGGGGGGGGGAGAAACACGACATGAGTCCATTGACAAGGATACTTTGCTTCTCCCTAGTTTACATGGAGGAAGGCCTTGTGATCCCCAACAATGCTTGAGCAGCAAACATGCCCCAAGAAGGCTGGAGAGACCCTTCATATGGCCATGTATACTGCACTTTGTGTGATGTAGCCTTCATGCAAGACAGTAGGCACCGCAGAAGGACAAACACAGCGAGAGAGACGGAGCTCATGGCATACTTTGCCAGGCATGTCACATACCCACACCCAGTGACTCACTGCTGCCCGCATTATATCATTTCCTTGGCATAATGAGCATCCCACCCACAGACACACACTTATAACCTCCTGCTGACACTGTACGTCGATACTGCAGATAAACATCTGTAAGATGCACACCTGACCATTGTATAAAGAATAAACACACGTTTAGCTCACCAAACATGTGCAGGAAAACCGAGCAGCCCGGCCATCAGAACCTTTTCCCTGAGAGCTCAGCTGGCATCCGGTTCATATCTCCTGCCTGGTGTCTGAGAAGGAGCTCTAGTAATCCAGGCATAGCAGTAAGGATGGAAGCAACTCTGCCAACGCAAACCGCAGTCCATCACTAGTGCAGACAGTTCGTGGTGAACATTCACCTTTCTCATTTAACATGAGCTACACGTGAAGTTTGCATTTGCTCCATACTTTAGCATGCAGCCATAAACGGTCCTTTCACCATCATTTATACATAATTGTAAAAATTAAGCAGTCACCTTTTGCCTGTTGTAAAATCTTTCCTCTACCCGATTTACACTCTGACATTTATCACATGGTGACATTTTTACTACTGGAAGGGGATGTCAGTGGAAGGAGATGCTGCTTGATTTTTTTGGCAGTTGTAAACAGCTGTAAACTGTTATTTCCCGCAATGAGGTTCACAGACAGGAAACTGTCAGGACCATGGTCCTGACATCACACTGTTGGAGGGGTTGCACCACAAGATCAGCCATACAGACTCCCCCGATCAGTTTGAGAAAAGTAAAATATTTCTCATGGGAAAGGGGGTATCAGCTACTGATTGGGATGAAGTTCAATTCTTGGTCACGGTTGGTCAGGTGGGACACAGGACAGCGAATTAAAGTGGGATAAAACTCTTAACATTCAATAAAAAAGCGATTTCCTACTTTTTATTGCCCATAAAGTTATATTTGTGCACAAGTAATATTGTCTGTTTACAAATTACAAGTTCCCAAAGTACAGTTTATCTGCTCTGAAAGCTGCTGTTGCATAGCTGCTGTATTTATATATTAAAATGTATCTAGTGATCACTTTTCTATAAGTGTACAAACCATGCACTGAAGCAAAGATGCAAAAAGAAATATCAGTTTTGTGACTCAGATAGGTGTCACAATCTCCACTGCAGCTCTTTTCATGTCCTCTCTGGATGCAGCTGGTGGGTAGGTGGGAGGTGTGACCACTCAACATTTACATGTTCTGGGTTCAGCTGGGATTTAATCATGGGGGTGGGGGGGGGGGGGGGAGCAGTGGGGTGTGATGCAAATCATTTTATATACGGTTGGGAAACTGGCTCGTTTTAAGCCTTCTTCTTTAAAATAAAAATAAATAAATCAGATAACCAAGGAAACGCACATGAATAAGTACACTGGGGGAAGCTTTCTTTTTAGAACAGCTCATTCCTCTTGTGTTATCTGGCAAAGACAGCAGCTCTGTTCCGCATACCTGTCTGAATCCATGCCAGCAGATATCAGTCCTCAAAGCACATTTGTCCTTCTAGATGGGGCAATCGAGGATTTCAAGCTGCTGGCAATAGTTCAAGAAAGTGTGAGCAATGGCAGAACTGTGGAAGGAGCTGCATTTTCACTCTTTCAGGATCAACTCAATCATAAACCGATATCAACCGGAGCAGGGTAGATGGTTTCTCGAATGTTCCCACTGATATATATGGTAAAATACATGAGGGTGCTTCATCTCTGGCTCACTTTAAGGACCAGAGACTGCTGGTACTGTAAAACAGCACTTACCAACGATTCGCCACACATACCCGCTGCAGGTCCCTCCCTCTGCTGTCTCTATGACGGCAGTGCTCTGTGAGCCAGTCAGGAGCCGCTTTCATTGGCTCCTGACCCTGTCCATCAATGTAAGCCAATGGGATTGGCTTACAGCAATGACAGGGTCAGAAGTCAATGAAATCAGCTCCTGACCCGGCTAACAAAGCTCTACAGTCATACTGAGGGGCAGGGCGAGTGGGTTACGGCGGGGTCAGAGCAGCAAAATCAGCAGAACAGTGCGGCGACAACTGTTGAAATCTACGTCCCATCAGAGCCGCACAGCCACAAGCAGGACGTAGATTTCAATTGCGCTGGTCCGGAAGCAGTTAATGTTAATACTATTGTTAATTTATCTCCGCAATGTCCATGTTACCTTATGGGTCGGTTCACATAATATGCGATTTAACTGAAAGCTTTTCACGATGCACGGCTATGGAACAACTGATCATTTAAAAACACGTTATTCAGCCTTCAGTGTGAATAGGCCTTTACCGCATTCGGTAACGCAGAAAACAGCTGATTTTTCCTGAACATCTTGCTAATCAGTTTTAAACTTTTGAAGCTTATATAGGGCTCGATTCACAAAGCGGTGCTAACCCAGTTAGAGACTTTAGGCGTGATAACCATTGCACCACGCTGGTGAAAAGCCAGTTTAGGCATGATAAGTTTAGGCATGATAAGTTTAGATACGTTTAGATCGCACGCAAAGTCCCGCACGCAAAGCAGCGCCATTAAACTCTATGCGAAGTGCACCAGACTTTGCTAGCACAAAAAACTTTTGATCAGCTGTGCACTGCGGTGCTAACCCAGTTGGTGCTTAAACTTATCACACCTAAACTTATCACACCTAAACTTATCATGCCTAAACTGAGTTTAGGCGTGATAAAGGGCTTTTCACCAGCATGCTAACTGTTAGCACCGCTTTGTGAATCAGGCCCATAGTGTTCACAAAAAAAAAAAAAAAAAATGCAACCAGTTTCCTTACCCAGACATGATGCCTGAGGCAGAGCACTGAGTGTACTTGAAAACAAACAAAAACAAAACCCACAAGGTGTTAGCATGTGCAACAGAGGAAGAGACCCCTTACCCTGAGAATCAAATGCTTCAGTTCATCATCTGATAGGAAGGCTGGCTTGTAGTTGGCTTCAGTGTACGGGTTTGTAGCACCTGCCAAAAGAAGGAAAAAACATTAGAGGAGAACCCTACTGTCCACTCTGAGGCCCAATAAACCCACAGAGCCATTTACTTTGATGGCTAACTAAGGAAGGAAATGCACTCTGGTTCCACAGCTCTTGTTCACCCACCTCGTAGCGTTTTCATATGCTGCACAGCCATTCGCAGCACGGTCAGTTTATCCAGCTTGCGGGACATGGCGTTACACGTGGGCACCAACGATGCCAGCTCATCAATGAAGCTGTTCATCTTATCCCTCCGCCTCTTTTCTCAATCTGACTGTGTGCCTCCCTGAAACAAACAAGAAGAATGGCATTTTACATGCTGCATCTCAGCAAGAATTCAACAACAACTCTTCACTCACTTTCACTCTTATACCCGTGAAATAATTTGTGGCATTATTTATATTGTAATAACTTCATCATACACATATAGTGCTTACAAAGCCTAACACTAACTGTCCCTCAGTGTTATAGAATACTAGGGTAGGCGCTCCGTACAATAAAATCTTTAAACCAAAAGTTCTGGGTTCATGCTACAATGGGTTCATGCTGCTCATTGCGACAACGGACATGCTATCACAATCTATGGAAAGATTGCGCATAGATGCTCCATTGCATCGCTTCGATCATAAGGTGCTCATTAAGGTTTCACTGTAGGGCTCAGAATGGGGCATTTCATTGAATGGAACCAATAGACACGTTGATGGATTCTATGTTAAAAGTAGGATCTGTTGAGACAAGTTCTGACACGTCCATTCTGTCTGGAGTCTTTTGTGTGACAAAATGCAAAAGTCCCAACCTGCACTTCCAGCCCCTAGAAGTCTCTCTGTCCAGCACTGAAGTTCCGCCATGCTTCTAGCTGCTGCTGTCCCCTCCATAAAATCCTGACCCGTGGCTAGGTTGTGTCTTCCACACGCCTCTCGTGATAGCTCTTCTGTAGCCGGGAGTAATTTGCGCTTGAACAGTTAAAACTTGAGCTGTGCAAGCGCGGGGCGCATCCCTGACCAGTCATGAGACGTGCGAAGCATGCATGCGCAGGCGGCCACGACCAAGCTGCAGGTCGGGATCTTACGGAAGGGACAGCGGCAGCCAGAAGCACGACAGAACTTCTGCGCTGGACAGAGAGACATCTAGGGGCTGAAAGAAGCCCCAGGTGAGTAAATATTTTCTTTTGTAGGGTGACCTCATGAATTCTTTAATGCTGACCATACACTGTTGGTTATAGGACGATTGATTGTCCTATCCATTCTTATAACCGATTCAAATCAAATGAATTGACTGAACATGAATTGATTTTTTTGCTCATACACTAAAGTCATTTTTTGATCCATTTTTCCACCTTTAATCGATCAGAGGCTGTATTCGATCACAAAATCAGCACCCTGATGAATCCGATCGAGTAAAGGTCAATCGACTACATAATGAAAAGCTCTCAATTCTTGTTCTATCGATAGAAAAAACCCGACATACTCTGTCAATTCATTTTAAGAACTCTATCGAATATCGTCCGATAAGAATCAATTCTACACCAAAATGACAACTCTATTCTTGATCCATTCAATTTGTTTATCTGTTAAAATAATGGATTGAAGTCCTGAGCTCAGATTTACTGGATACCTTAATTTTCAGCCTCAGTACATTTACGCTTGTCTGCTGGGCAGCTGGTTCACCGCATTATGCTTCATATAAGAGGGTATATTAAAATTGCATTGTGTATGGGGATTAACCGCCATCACAGAGCAGGATAATTTGTACCTTGGCTGCTACTTACCGTGCGTTTTTAATCCGACCCTCAGGATATTCCAACCTGAAAAAACAAAAATAAAATAATTTCAAATAAAAATACAAAAACAATTATGCACATTATACACAAGCAAGGTAAAATCAAACAGAATGCATGGTCAACCTTCTGTAAGCATATTATTAACGGCTTAAAGAGAACCCGAGGTGTGTTTAAAGAATGTTATCTGCATACAGAGGCTGGATCTGCCTATACAGCCCAGCCTCTGTTGCTATCCCAAACCCCACTAAGGTCCCCCTGCACTCTGCAATCCCTCATAAATCACAGCCATGCTGTGAGGCTGTGTTGACATCTGTAGTGTCAGTCTCAGCTGCTCCTCCGCCTCCTGCATAGCTCCGGTCCATGCCCCTGTCCCTTCCCTCCAATCAGCAGGGAGGGAAGGGATGCAGGCGGGGACTGGACTTCTGCAGGAGGCGGGGAGAGCAGCAGACTGACACTATAGAGATAAACACAGCCAGCTCTGACAAGCTGTTTGTCAGCAGGATGGCTGTGATTTATGAGGGATTGCAGAGTGCAGGGGGACCTTAGGGGGGTTTGGGATAGCAACAGAGGCAGGGCTGTATAGGCAGATCCAGCCTCTGTATGCAGATAATATTCTTCAAACCCACCTCGGGTTCTCTTTAAATAAGAAAAAAAAAAAAAAAAAAAAAAAGGAATTACGTTGTTCTAAAGAATATTACAAGAGTATGTATTTTATTCCTCAGGGATGCTTCCCTTTTCCATAAAAAGGTATATACAGTCCCCAGTTAAAGGGAACCTAAAAGCAAGGCTTCCTTCCATATACATTTCCTTTTGAGAAATACCAGTCGCCTCCTTTAAAAGGAAATATGTGACCCTTTCTATCCCTCTTGATTTAGGTTCTGGAAGGAGGGTGGGTAACGAATACACAATTAGCAACAGTAGAAAAAAAGTGGAGGAAATGGTCAAAGGTAACAAAAATGGAAACTGCCTAGAACAGGATTCTCTACTTTTCCTTTATAAGATTCTTAGGAATCAGAACGTGGACAGTGCAATACATGTGTTAAATAGAAGTAGTATCTACTTATATATGTTTTATTTCTAGGTTAGCATGGGTGTCGCTTGTTCTTTAACAAAACGAGGTAGGGACTGTTGGTTTGTTCTTAACCTGAATCCATTCTTGCCAGATCTGTCCCCTGTACCTCACCAAGCCCCCTGTACCTCTAGTGTCCCCCCGTAGTGTCACCTCTGTCCCCTGTACCTACTCTGTGCCCTGCCACTGTGTCACCTTTGTCCCCGTCGTGTCCCCCTCTGAAAACATGATCTTTTGTAAGGGAGAAGGAAGAAAAAACAAAAAGAAAAAAAAAACATACAATGGTATCTGGCAGGAAAGAGCGGAGACACAATTTGAGGATCAAAACTTGAAGTGGATCAGAGATAAACTTTTACTCAATGCATGATTGTGTTCCTTTCATATAGGTTATAGGGTATTCCTCAAGCCAAATACTTTTTTTGCTTTGTTTTAATACTCTAATTCCCTATAAAAACTAAAGCCTCGGCCACAGCTCCTTTTATGCCTTGGCACTGTAGCAAGGGCTTATGGGAGCTCAGTCTGGTCAGCAGGAGGAGGTTACTAGCATTGATTTCAGAGGTAGAGGGGAGGATGGAGGAGGAGAGGGGACTGAATTTACACACAGGCAAGCTAATAGTATCTCCAGCCCTCAGCCTGTGACAATGTGACAAACAGAACATGGCTGCCCTCATTGTATCACAGGAATAAATAATTAAACTGCTGAAGCTGTTTGCAGCTAGATTTGCTGTGTAAACTATCTAAATTTTAGATAAGATATATAGACAAGTTACTTGTTATAGTTAGTTTGCATTCTATCATTATTGCAGATCTGAGATGAAAAAAACGGTTTTTACTTGGTCTTGTCTGACTAGGAGAGAGACTGACAGGCACTTGCCTAGAAGCCTTTTGAAAGGCAATGAATATCCAATAAAGTTATTAACACTTCCATTTCCTCGTCCCTCAGTCCTCATGGCTGTGGGAGCCATTTCCAATGGTCAGCCAATTACTCTGGGACAGGAAGATAATCCATCCCCTTGGATGGCAACAAGCTGATCAGCAATTCATAGAATCCACACACTCTGGCATATAGTGAGGTGAGACGCTCACACGAATAGGACCAGAAAGGTCACACCGCAGGCTAGCTGATTAAGTTAATTTGTACTAGAGAGTTTCGACTCGCTCTAAGCTCCAGCACATATTAGTTTAATCAGCCAGCCTGTGGCGGGCCATTTCCCATCTTTTCTGTGCGTTGTGCATTATAATTATCAGGTTTGGTGCGCCTGAATGGAGACTGGCACCGGCTAAGCCATCCTGACTGGTGGGCAGCGTGGTGGTGACGAAGTGGTGGGCGTTCTGCGTTACGTGTGCTGCTCTAACAGCTTTCTGCCGGTGTTTTGCGGTGGGTATTTTCAGGCCCACAGACTTGTAAAGG
Organism: Hyperolius riggenbachi; assembly: GCF_040937935.1. Taxonomy (NCBI): domain Eukaryota; kingdom Metazoa; phylum Chordata; class Amphibia; order Anura; family Hyperoliidae; genus Hyperolius; species Hyperolius riggenbachi. The sequence continues at coordinate 10,272 of NW_027152554.1, forward strand.
ATGCAATGTGTACATCACCACTTGCTTGTAGGTTAATCCCCTGCATATCATATGATCTTCTAACCTTTCACCACTTGTTTACAGAGCACCCACTAGTAAAGTGCATAAAGCATGCCTCAGTGGGCAGATGAGCTGTACGGTGGATGGAGACTCCCAACAAAAATTACATTCAGAGGTTGCGGGGCATCAAAACACACTGGAGATGGCAACGAAGGAAAAATGATCTCATGAAAAGTGTCCATGATAAGCCATACTGTTTTAGTGTTTACTCACAGTCCATGTGGGTCATCCTTGTCTGTGTCCATCCCTTCCCCGTGACTATTACAAGAGAAAACAAAAAGGTTTTATGTGTCATAAGTCTGATCACAGCACACAGTTATACACCAACTCTGAGTTCTCTAACCCTTATAAGCAACAGCAGATATTACAGAATAATTTACATGGGGGGGGGGGGGGGATTTATTTTTTTTGCTGAATGTACCATTATTGAAAACTTAAATAGTGCAAACATTTTCTGCAGCATATTACAGAGTACATAGTCATGTCCCTGACTGTCCTCAGAGGAGCTCACACTCTAATCCCTACGATAGACATGGTCTAATGTCCCTGCTAAAGTCCAATTTTAGGAGAACCAATTGACATCATTAAGTTTTTGGGACATGAGAGGATACCAGAGTACCCAGAGAAAATCCACAGGCAGAGCAGACAAGGCTTTCATAAATTGGAAGGGGGAGGGGGGGGGGGGGGCAGGGGAGATATAGTGGGCAAATACTTACTCAAAAGAAAAGCCATCGAGCCTATATGACAAAGACAAGAAAACATACAGCATTAGTGCAAAATATCAACTGTGTACTAAATATATTGCAAATATAAAACTACAAATGCTGGTAGGAGTAAAAATGTACACGTAAGCATTAGAAAACCTATTTAGTGAATTAACATTTTCCAAAATTCTTTAAAAAATTAAAACAAATATTTCCCTGTTCAATCTTTCCATTTTTGGTTTGGATGCACACATTTTACTTCTAGTAAATCAGCACTAATTGCAATGCAATAAATACACTGAAGGTCCCTGGTTTGTTGGGTCCTGCTCATTTTTGCTGTTGACAGGACACTTCCATTTCATTGGACAGATCAGATCTCCAGCTTCTGTCCAAACCCCTCCCCCTATACAGTCATCATTCTAGAGGAGGTTAGCCAGAGGGGCTGGAAGGGGCAACAGCCAGTCTTTCAACATAAGCACAGATCACCTGACTCAGCTCAAACTCCTCCCTCTTCTGCCAAGAGATCAACTCATTGTGGCCAGCACTGCAGCATTCCACCTCAGCAGTGATCTGTAATTCAATTCTTAAAAGAAAGAAAGAAAGAAAGAAAGAAAGAAAGAAAGAAAAACACCTTTCCCACGCCCTTTCCAGTGTTTTCCTAAATGAGTAAGGAGGGGAAATTTCACTTGATGAGAGGGATAAGGAGGCTGCCATAAGCATTTCCTTTTAAACAATGCAGGTTGCCTGGTTGTCCCCCTGATCCCTTAAATACTTTTCACCATTGAACCTGAACAAGCATGCAGATGCAGTGCTCTGACTCATGTCTGACTGGATTAGCCACATACATGTTTCACAGTTGTAAAAAAAGGGTATAAATATGGCAGCCTCCACATCAATCTCACCTCAGGTTCACTTTAGGGCAAACAAGCGGAAGAGAGGTTACGGTTGAATGCTCTGTTGTACACTAAGGCCAAGAACTCAGCAAGATCATCAGGTCACTTTGCTGAGCTGCTGTGCTGTCCACAATGTCAGCCTCTGAGCAGCAGAGGGAGGAAGTAGGCGGGGCTAGGTGATCAGCAATGTGCTGCTGTGGGAAAGCTTACTACTAGCTGAAGAATGTGTCACTCCACTGGCAGCTGCCCAACACCCCCCCCCCCCCCCCCTCTTGAATCTGTGTCATGTGACAGATTTCTCTAAGGGCTCATACACACGGGGCACGGCTGTCGCCGCAACCACGTGGCAATTGACTTGTTCAATCGCCGGCTACAGCCGCAACTGTCGCTAGTCCGCGTGTGTATGCGGACTAGCGACAGGAGACGCAATGCAAGTGAATGGAGCATCCGGCCGGGGGATGCTCCATTCACAGACCGCTTCGGCCGCGTCTCTGCCTTTCTGGCGAGACGTGTGGATAGCTGTCGCCGCCAGGGAGCTCTTGTTCCCTGGTCTCTTGTAGCCATGCAGCGGGGGACAATTGTCCCCCGTGTGTATGTAGCTTAGAAGGTTATTTCTCTGGAATGGTCGCATTAAATATAAGTGCTGTGTGCGTATTGCTACAGTCCTCAATTCACTTTTACTCACAATGGAATAACTGGCAGGGGGAACAAGGGATTTAATCTGCTGTCACAATGCAACATGATAAAAAGAGAAGGTTGAAAAGTCACCAGTTGCTGAAAAAATAAAACCTGATGAGCGCACTTCCATTGCATGAAGGCAGGAGGAAGAGATTACTGGTGCTACATGTCTCCCTATAGCCAAGATCCTTCCATACGTCATGCTACAGAAGGTCAATGCAGTTACTATAGAAACAATAGAAACTCACGCAGAGAGGAAAGTCAGCTCTGCAACCTCTACTATACAACAGGATTGCTGTCATCCCTCAAGTTTATCTCTCTCGGGATGGCGAGCTAGCGGATGTCGCACACCTGCAGAAAGCAGTCACGGCACAATTCCAAGAGAAGCTGGCACGTCTGAGGCGACATCACAGCAAGCACTGTGCATTTATAGTAAGCCAGGAGCGGAATACGCATGATGAGATGAATAATGCGCTTCTACGGTACTGGCACTAATTAACACCTTCCAGGAAACGCGGCCTTTCAGATTTGCAGATTAGACTCTCCCACTGGAGTCCACTCTGGCTCTTTTACAGTGGACCTGAACTCTTGCACAGGACAGAAGGAAAACAGAGAAATGCACCCTGTATGTATTTAGAGAGTTTAGCCTGTCTAATTCTGACTGTGTCATCATGGGTGTCAAACGCCATTATCGCTGCACATCCGATTGAAAATGCAACAGATCTGACAGGTTTTTGATTAGTTAATTTCCTCATTGGGCAATCTCAGGTATTTCTTTATGTACAAAAGCACTTATTCAGTCCAAATGCCAAATAGTGTGTAAACGAGTAAGGAAGCTGGCTGACGACTGTATAGATCATTTCCAGGGAGTGCTTTTGCAAACAAAGTTAATACTGAGAAACTCCTATGAGGATATGGACTAGCCCAAAATCAACCAGATCTGTCAGCTTTTGAATACCTACAGTGAGGCTACATTTTCACTGGTGCAGTGCGATTCCGTTGCAAAAACAGCTAAAAGAATTTGCATGCAGATGCAAAATTCATACGCGTTTGTATGCAAATTTTAACGTGAAAACCACGTTTTGTAAGTATGCGATTTTAACCATGTCAGTGCCTGTGTGCTTTTATATTAATTTTATGCGAAAATGTACGCAAATTCGCATGGAAAATTCCCATGGCAATTACGCATGCAATTTTCCTAATTATCACATTACATGCGAATAGCACAGTATGCTTGCAGCATGCAAATTCTGATGGCTCTGCAGTGCAGATTTTTTTTCTGCAGACCTACGCGCAGATTTTTTTTGCTAGTGGAAACCGGCCCATTGACTTGCATTGTGATGCGAATCTGCATGCGAATTTGCGCTAGTGGAAACAGGCCCCGAGTGATAACATAGGAAAAATATTTTTTCTGTGCATTTTGCTCTATGGGAAATATGCAGGTATTTTAAATGTTAAACATTTTTCCCGATAGCTCTCCTTTAATTTACATTTAGGTACTTGCGGCTGCCACAATCCTAAAAACGTGTGCGTGCGTGTTTAGAGGGCAGTTAACCGCCATCAAAAACAGTGTAAACAACTTCGCAAATCCAGCCAACTGCGGGGAGATTTTCTGTTTAACCGCCTCGGGCACAGACAGAATCCGACTTTCAGACACCAGGTCAGTTTATTATCAGTCTATCCCTGGACAGAAATAGCAACAAGATAACGACAGGATTAGCAGGTCATGAAGTTCATCTCATGGGGGATTTTAAAGGGAAGCCATAGGACGCCAGGCACCAGAAAGTGAACGCATTATTATGTGCTTATATAGCACTGACATCTTCTACAGCACTATATGGAGCACAGTCATGTCACTGACTGACCTCGGAAAAGCTCCCTTTCTAAAGGCCCATACACACGGGGTACGGGCATCGCCGCAACCACGTGGCACGCGCGTGTTGCGGCGACAGGTCGCCCGTGTGTATAACGCGCGCGCCCCGAACCGTCGCTAGACTGAGCTGTCGCCAGGCGATTCACATGTTCAATCGTCGGCTACAGCTGTCACCGCAACTTCGCCGGTACTGTCGCTAGTCCCGCGTGAGTACGCGGGCTAGCGACAGGAGACCTACGCAAGTGAATGGAGCATCCGGCCGGGGGATGCTCCATTCACAAACAGCTTCTGCCGCGTCTCTGCCTTTCTGGCGAGACGTGTGGACAGCTGTCGCTCCCTGTTCACGTGCACGCATGCAACGGGGGACAATTGTCCCCCGTGTGTATGTAGCTTAATCCATACCATTGTCCATATGCTGGATTCAAAATGGTGTGTCGCAGAACACACACACACACACCTCATAATGTGTGTGAACTGCAATGTAGACTGGAGACTGTACATAAACATTAATACAAAGCCTGCATGCAGTGAGTTAGAATAACGTGATCAGTTACAAAGCAGAGATAGGAACAACCCCCATAGGAGTTGTATGGGCAGTGAGCTGGCATGCAGAAATATTGTGACGCAACTGATGCAATGCGAAAGGACAGTCAGTCTAATGTCCTACCAGATCATTATTGTATTTATATAGCACAGAGATCTGCAGCACTTTACAGAGTACATCTAAGTCCCACTTCAGTTCCTGCCCAGGGATGTAGCTATTCATCTATTGCAGTGAATGGCAACTGCACACATTCTCGTCGCCCCCCCTTTAGTGGGGAGATTAGTGAGTGGGAACTTCCGTGAGATGCCTGCAGTCATTGTAACGAACAAAGTAACACATACACGTTACTTCCTTTTCGCGAACTAACAGTATGCGCAAGAAAAAATGTGGGGACATCTTGTGGCTAAATAGTAAAATTACACCTACATTTTTTTATTTTTTTTTTACCATTTCAGCCAGCGGGGATTTTTCACCTTATGCATCAGAGAAATTTCCATCTCCCATTCATTCACTAATAAATTTATTAGAATGTGGAACAGAGGCGCCAGCAGGATAAAAATTCATAAAACCTTTAAAAGTGCTTGGAGGAAGTGGTGGGCTTGCCTCCCAAAAGCAGACGAGAAGTCCTGTTTTTATGTAAGTTAACACATTTATTATACGGTACCCCAAAACAGAAATGCAACGCGTTTCGCAGGTCAAGCCCACTTCATCAGGAAAAAATGGGGACAACTGTAGACAAAAACAAGAATAATGGCTATAATGAGGAGGGCTATACAAAAATACCCAAGTGGTATGTCATTTAGGGAAAATATCCTATTTAGAGAGTATATGTGGGCAAGGTGGGAAAGGGGGGGGGGGGGGGGGAGGAAAGGGAAAATGGGCATGTAGGTAAAATTGGGGCGCAGGATTTGTGTGGTTAAAATGGTAAGACAGTTAGCAACGCAAAGAGATAATTAATATAAATATTATCCCCCTCCCCATAGGTCCTTTTATATTAATTATTAATTATCTCTTTGCGTTGCTAACTGTCTTACCATTTTCACCACACAAATCCTGCGCCCCAATTTTACCTACATGCCCATTTTCCCTCCCCTCCCCCCCCTGTTCCACTCCCCGCCCCCCCTTTCCCACATATACTCTCTAAATAGGATATTTTCCCTGAATGACATACCACTTGGGTATTTTTGTCTTCAGAATGTTGTTAGTAGTTTTCTAATTAATAACTGTCAGTCTGCAGTAACTGTATAGTCCTCCTCATTATAGCCATTATTGTTCTTGTTTTTGTCTACAGTTGTTCCCATTTATGTCTGATGAAGCGGGCTTGACCTGCGAAACGCATTGCATTTCTGTTTTGGGGTACCGTATAATAAATGAGTTAACTTACATAAAAACAGGACTTCTCGTCTGCTTTTAGGAGGCAAGCCCACCACTTCCTCCAAGCACTTTTAAAGGTTTTATGAATTTGTATCCTTCTGGCGCCTCTGTTCCACATTCTAATACACTGTGTCCACTCCTGGTGGAGGGGAGTGTTACCCCCTTTCTTGCTTCATTACTACAGAGAGTGACTTCTTAACCCTGAGTGAGGACAGGTCTAATCTCCTCACCTGCCTACACAGTGGTTGCCTGGATGGTAACCCATGTTTGTGAGTATAATTTCTCCCACTTAATCATTTGAACTAATCATTTTAACATACTACACCATATTGGGCTCTCGGTTTTTCTTTTATTTTCTTTTATTATCACAATTTATTGATCTATAAACTTGTTTTTTCCGCCACTAATTAGGCTTTCTTTGGGTGGTACATTTTGCTAAGAATTATTTCTTTATAAATGCATTTTAACAGGATTAATAAGAAAAAAAAAATGGAAAAAAATTCATTTCTCAGTTTTCGGCCATTATAGCTTTAAAATAATCCACGCTACCATAATTAAAACCTATGTATTTTATTTGCCCGTATGTCTCGATTATTATACCATTTAAATTTTGTCCCTATCACAATGTATGGCTCCAATATTTTATTTGGAAATAAAAAAGGTGCATTGTTTCCGTTTTGCGTCCATCACTATTTACAAGCTTATAATTGACCCTTAGGTAACTATTTAGGGTTGATTTTTTTTTTTTATTGTAATTTTTTTTTCCATTAAAAATTTTATTTGGGTAATATTTTGGTGTGGGACATAAACAGTTAATTTTTAATGTTAAATGTGTAGAGCGTAATGTAAAAAATATGTAGATGTAGTTACACTATTTGGCCACAAGATGGCCACCTTCGTTTTTGTTTTCCCTCCTTGTACTTCTCGCTAAGCGGGCAGAAGAACTGAAGCCTCACGGGTGAGCGCTTCGGTTTATCTGCAGGGGACAGGGATCGGTGATCGGGAACCATGTTCCCTTTCACTGATCCCAGGGCTACCGGGGGACACCACGGGGAAACAGGTGAGCAGCCATCCGGAAGTGAGCTTCACGTCTGGGCGGCTGAAATGGTTAAATTAAAAATACATACAAAATATATACATACACACAACAAAAAACAAATAGTTAACTTAGGGACAACTTTTTTATAAATGTATGTCATGAGGGTATATTACTGTTATTTTTGCAAATACGGGCTTGTAATTCACGATGGACGCAAAATAGAAAAAAAAAAATACACCTTTATTCCCAAATAAAATATTGTCTCCATACATTGTACTAGGGAAATATTTTAAACACTGCAGTAACCGGGACAAATAAAAATGTGTGGGTTTTATTTTATATTATAATGGCGAAAAACTGAGAAATTAATGTTTTCCATTTTTTTTCTTATTCCCATTAAAATGCATTTAGAATAAAAAAAAATTCTTAGCAAAATGTACCACCCAAAGAAAGTGTAATTGTTGGCAAAAAAACAAAAACAAACTATAGATAATTTCATTGTGATAAGTAGCTAAAAAGTTATTGGCAAATGAGTGGGAGGAATGTCGACAGGTGAATATTGCTCTGGTAAAGGGAAAAACCCTAAGTAGGGAAGTGGTTAAACGTGCCAAGTGCGCCCACCACATAGAGTGAACAGTGTTCCCCATATGTGCTGCAGAGAGGGATTAAATTCTGTGGTTGCGGTGGAATAATGAGTAATTATTATCAGTGTTCTCCCCAGGCTCTTTTAGCCGGGTGCTCCACCTGGTTAATTTTGGTTCGCACTCGGCTGTCATTGGCTCTCCTCCTCCTATGCTGTAAGTAGAGTTGTGCCAGCCCTGCATTACCCCGTCACGCCGCCCTGGCACTCTCATGCCACCCAGCTGGAAAAATGTTTTCGGGAGAACATTATTATTATTATTATTATTATTATTATGTGTAATTATATTATGTAACAATTGTATTGATTTTATTAAATGGGTCGCCCAAATCTACATGTAATAAAGGTCACATTAGTCAGTAGGATTGTTATGGAGGTGTAAATACATTGGAGATGATTGAATACGCATGCCAATTATTATGATACAGAATTATGCCAATTATGTAAATGGACTAACCAAATCTTGCAGTGAAAGCATTTCATTGGTCCATGTTCAAGTTACATAGATTTGCACCTTAGAATCATTTGCATATTTCAGGTAAAGTAGAAAGTTGGCACTTAGCCAAAGTTTTGTACTAAATGCCTTTTAGATATCTGCGGCAAATGAATATTGGGAAACAAAAATCCCTATATAGACTTCAAGTGCAGGCGGAAGTAGTTCCATACTAAAAATCTGACTAGGACATATCCTTATGGGAAATGCTCAGTATTCACTTTATTCTTTACATAAGGGATTCCTGGAAAAGATGTATACAGATAACCAGCCTTCCTACATGCTAAAGCAACTGCCATCCAAGTAGGTGCTTTTGAAAATAGACAACCATGAGAATTCCCCATGAGGAGATGGATAAGTCCAAAACCTGTCAGATTTTAACAACCTACTGTAAGTGACAGCAACATAGGAAGGGGGAGGGGGTGTAATTTATAGTGCATTTTACCCTGGGACAAATACATGCAATACAAACTATGCAATACATTTTTCAGTACATATTTCTCTTGTTACAGTTTTGTGTAAACTGTTATAAATAGTATAAAGATGCCCTTACATCAGCTGATGTAAGGGCAGATCCAGGGCTGTGGAATCGGTACAAAATTCATCAGACTCCTCATGAAACAGATTCCAGGTACCCAAAATTGCTCCAACTCCTACTCCACAGCCCTTGCATGGCTAAGGAGGAGTGCAAAATCATCCAACTCCCAACTCAGACTTATGGAACCACCGACCCAGACTCTAGGCACCCCAAAATTGCTTTGACTCTGACTCCACAGCCTTGGGCAGATCAACCAACAAATAGTTATCTTATCAAAGAGAGATTTGTTGTCTGCCCATATACCGCAGGCAGATTCCTGATCAATTTCATGCTGAAATCTATCTACAGTCAGCCTTGTGACGTCGCATCTGCCGCCTTGCCAGCCCAATGCTGTCACCCCCTAATGTTAAATGTGCTCCCATTCACTATACATTACCTGTCCGTGGCTTGCTGGAGTAACATGGGCGCATGCAAAGTCAGCTTCCTTACAACCCCCACTACCATCTCTGCCCCAGAGGAGCCAACTGCCTTACAATCCCACTACCGTCTGTCCCAGAGGAGCAAACTGCCTTCCAAACCAACTACCATCTCTGCCCCAGAGGAGCCAATAGTCTTGCAAATGACCAAAACCAAACTGCTGCCTTTGACCGATTAGTCCATTTTTAAGCAGCTTAAAGTTGCATAAATCTTGATGCATTCTGGGGAGAAGGGAAGATTACATGTATGGAGCTTTAGACTATGGTAAGGACATGAAACTGACTACAATAATGATCAGGTTGCAAGCTCCTCCAAGGATAAAATAGTGACATGACTATGTACTCTACAAATGTGCAACATCACACCCACGTTACTGCGGCAACCACGTGGGCACGTGTATGGACGGAGGCTGGAGCCAGCGGCGGCCACGGACAGGTAGTGTACAGTGCACTGGGTACATTTAACATTAGATATTGTTCACCATTACTGCAAGGCACCCGATCGACCACGACAGCCCGACATCTTGCAGCATGTCCGATCGCCATGCTCGGCCTGAAATTGGTCGCATCGTCGATCGGGCATGCACTTGGCGGCAGAGATTTTCATCCAATTCATTAATTATTATCAAATGGGACGGTTGGTCGGCCGCCAAGTAGCTAGAACACTTTAAAAGAACAATGAAAACAACCAAAAAACATTTTACACTATAAATCGAAAGTAAATCCTTTATCCATGTTTCACACAACTCAACTTACAACAAATTCACCTTACAGACAATTTCCTGGAACTGAACTTTTTGATAGTAAGGGACCACCTGTATTTAACATTTTTTGATATAGTGTTCCTTTTACTTGAAATAATGTCATAACAGATGCATATAGAATAGAAAAAAAATGTGCCTTACATAGGGACTTTAAAAAAGTACAACATGAAAAAAAAATCCAATTAGATGCCCAATTCATTGACCCATCATGGGGTCATTCTTTTACAAGAGCTAACTGTCCTTCAAAACAGATTTGACGAGACACAAAAAGACGCAGGTGGAGGACATTACACTGCTTCAGCAACGTGGAATATGCCCATTTCTTCTGTATAGTTAGCACTGATTACATACAGGAAGGGGTGATAATAAATGACGGTTAGCACTTACTGGTAATCTGTCAGACTCCCTTTCCTCTTGCGGTTACACTCCATGCTACTCGTACTCAGGGAACTAGAGATGAGGTCGGTGGGTCCTGGGGACATAAAGTCGCTCATAGTTGACGAGATATCCATTCTTTGGTCAGCCATTGGAACACCTGAAAGAAAGAGTTGGAGATGTGACAGGAGGAGAGGGAACATTACACCACAACTGTCTTATACAACCAGCCAGGACAGACACAGCATTACTGCCATCTCCTGACCTCAGGATGGGTATCAGGTTTACCATGCATAACGGGAGGTTACACAATCAGAGCTGGATGAACCAGCTAAAGCGCCTGGTCTGCCGGAAAACTTACCTAAAAGATGCTGTCTTCGAAAAGTAAGAACCACGGGTGGAAAATAGAACCTTCTAGAGGCCAATACAGCAGTCACCTACTAACCATGGTCTTTTGTTGATCACTACAAAGAAAAAAGGTATACCTGTGAGATTTATTTAAAAATAAAATAAAAATAAATCAGTGTTCATGTACAACACATTACAAGTGCACAGAGGAACCATGCATCATCCCAGAAGCTCTGTCTAATGTCCCCTCTACAGTTTGAAACAGACATTCAGCAAAAATCACATCATGAATGCAAATCCATATAGATTCAGATATGTTCTTGCATCACAGCAAGTGGAACTGAGCTCTATGGGTTAGGAATCTAGAATGAGGTTACTATATAGTAAAGTCAACTGTAGCAACACTCACTGATACCTAGAAATAAGACTGTGTGGCTGAGAAACACTTCTAGGTGCAGAAAGAAACACTTCAATAGTTCAAGATTTGTCTGTATGGGAGCTGAGAACATTTAAAATGGTCTTCAATCACCTCAGATAGTGAAAACCTTAAAATACACCTGAATGAGAGGGACATGGAGGCCGACATTTATTTCCTTTTAAATAATGTGCATTGCCTGGCTGTCCTGCTGATCCTCAGCTTCTAATACTTTGGGCCATAGACCCTGAACAAGCATGAATATCAGAAGCCTGACTGAAGTTTGACTAGATTTCCTGCATGCTTGTTTCAGGCATGTGATCCAGACACTACTTATGCCTGAAAGATCAGCAGGACAGCCAGGAAACTGGTATTGTTTAAAAGCAAATTAATATAGCAGCCTCCATATCCCTCTCACTTCATGTGTCCTGTAAACCAAATTTTTCATTACAAAATAAGACTACAGGGTTTCAGGAAAGTTCTATTTATGGATAGGACTATAGATACAAGACTTAGGTAGAATGAACAACATTTCTGAGTATGCATCCCAGGCATGGACTTACACTAGCGCTTGAGATCAAGAGACTTAAAGAGGAACTCCAGTGAAAATAATGTAATGTAGTGCTTTATTTTTACAATTATGTATAAATGATTTAGTCAGTGTTTGCCCATTGTAAAATCTTTCCTCTCCCTGCTTTACATTCTGACATTTATCACATGGTGACATTTTTACTGTTGGCAGGTGATGTCAGTAGTAGGAGATGCTGCTTGCTTTTTTGGCAGTTGGAAACAGCTGTAAACAGTTATTTCCCAAAATGCAACAAGGCCCCACAGTGTGATGTCAGAACCATGGTCCTGACATCACACTGTAGGAGGGCTTTCACTACAATATCAGTCGTACAGACCCCCCTGATGATCAGTTTGTGAAAAGGAAAAGATTTCTCATGGGGAAGGGGGTATCAGCTACTGATTGGGATGAAGTAAATGCCTTGGTATGGTTTCACTTTAACTCCTTGTAAGCATTTTCAAGACGCTTAGGAGTTTTCCAATAACGTGTTAATTCTCTCGAGCTTGAGCAATCACAATTGCTTACGTAATCCTAGCCAAAATCGATCAGAACAGTTATGTAGGTTATGACAGCATTTAGGAGTGTATTAGTACTGGGTTGGCGTTATTGAGGGAAGGTGTCCGACAAGGCTTTGTGCTGCAGTGGTTTGTTAATAATGGGATGCTGTTGGATTCCTCACATGTATGGAATCTGGAGGGTTCATCAAGGGTCTGTCAAAAGCGTTCTCTGAAGAACGATGTAAAGGTACCGTTACCTATTAATAATTGCCCACGGTAGTGGCTAAATTAGTTGTGTGCTTTTTCTTGCACTTCTAAGGGCCCGTTTCCACTCTCGCGGAAACGGCCGCGAATCCGCAGAGTTTCCCCGCAGGCAAATCGCGCGGGGAAACTCTGCCATAGGGGACAACGGCGCCGCCGGCCGAATCGCTTGCAGTAGCGATTCGGCCGGAAACCCCCACAGAATTCGCGGCGGAGGCTGCGATTCCCATAGCCGTGCATGGCACGGCTGATGGGAATCGCCTGCGATCCCGCCCACCCGCTCAGTGCCGGCGTGCGTCTACGAGACGCACGCCGCACTAGTGGAAACGAGCCCTTACAGAAAATGAGGTCAGGAAAGTAAGCAGCAGTTCCACTCAACAAGAGTCAGACACAACGTGTCGGAGAAAATGTCAAGCTAATCAATGAAGAAGGGACGGCCATGACCCACTCTGTAACAAGAGACTGCGTTCCGTTAAATGCAGTGATTTTTTTTTCAGCTGAAGCAAGTAAAATTGAAAAAGAGAGAGAAGAGTTAAAAATACCCATTTACAGCTAAATCCAATCAGCTGTAAGTGGTTTACCCAAGTCAGATTCTTATCTAAAAGGAGATCCAGGTCCACCGTCTGCTATACATTCGGTCAGTGGACACTTCTGAAATAAGCCAGCGAAAAGTACCAAAACAATTTGTAATAATAAAATTATTATAATATAAATAATAAAAAAAAATAAAAAAAAAATCATCAACTTAAGTGCAGTTTACTTTAACTTAAAGTAAAGAGGGATATGGAAGCGGCTATATTTATTTCCCTTTAGGGCTCGTTTCCACTAGTGCGGCGTGCGTCTCGTAGACGCACGCCGGCACTGAGCGGGTGGGCGGGATCGCAGGCGATTCCCATCAGCCGTGCCATGCACGGCTATGGGAATCGCAGCCTCCGCCGCGAATTCTGTGGGGGTTTCCGGCCGAATCGCTACTGCAAGCGATTCGGCCGGCGGCGCCGTTATCCCCTATGGCAGAGTTTCCCCGCACGATTTGCCTGCGGGGAAACTCTGCGGATTCGCGGCCGTTTCCGCGAGAGTGGAAACGGGCCCTCAAGCAATACCAGTTGCCTGGCTATCCTGCTGATCCTATGATACTTCTAGCCATACACCATGAACAAGCATGCGTCAGATCAGCCACTTCTAACAATATTGTCACAATTGACAAGATTAGCTGCATGCTCGTTTCTGGTGTGATTCAGACTACTTCAGCCAAATAGATCAACAGGGCTGCCAGGCAACTAGTATTATTTAAAAGGAAATATGGCAGCCTCCATATCACTCTCACTTCAGGTTTTGTGGGAGGTGCATCTAAACCCAATCATGGATTGGCTGGGCATGGAGTTTATGTGGGTTTGCTAAGGGCATTCTGGTTTCTGGTGTCCACCTACATCCCAAATACTTAAAGCGCACCAAAACTAACACATGATATGAGGAGATAAACATCGATTTTTAGTACTAGCCCTACTGAGAACATCACCGCAGTCTATCACTACAGGGGTTAACAAAACAGTGCTTTTATGTACACAAATGAGTAAGGGCTCGTTTCCACTATTGCGGTGCAGAATCGCCTGGATTCCACCGCTGTTGAAATTGCATGAAATAGCATGCGGATGCGAATTTTTGCCGCGAATTCGCATAGGTGAGGGTATATGCGAATTTAACCATGTCACTGCCTGTTTGAATTACATTGGTACCTATGCGAATTCGCATGAAAATTCGCATACCATAGCCGCATGCGAATTTCCTATTAAATACATTAGCGGCGATTCGCATGCATTCCACTCGCAGGCGAATTCGTTGGCTCTTTTGTGCGTTTTTTTACCGCTGAAAAAAAACGCACCTCAACAACGCTACAGTGGAAACAGGCCCATCCACTTGCATTACATGTGCGAATCCGCATGCGTTGGACGCATGCGGATTCGCGATAGTGGAAACGAGCCCTCAATCAAAAAAAAATCTAAAATAAGGTTTGACCACTTCTATTTGGCTGAGAAAACACTACTTGTAACAGGAAAGTGCTGAAAAGTTCAAACATATTTCTTTTGTTTTGCAGCTGAATGAAGTAGATTTTATATTAGACTGACATGGCTGCAGTTTAAACTCCCATTCAATTCCTGGCAGAATCAAAATCTATCTACTAGGTACCCATTCCCCCACAATCTCTGATCAATAAAATTTGACTAAAAATTGATTGAAAGATTAAATCCGACAGGACAGAAAATGTAGATGGACTCGGGCAGGAGTAGTGGTAGACGGCCAATAGCACTGCATCAAACAGTGCAATGCTACAGTTTGATCAACTGCTGGTGGTCATTCGCATACAGGGAGAGCTGCAGTGAACCTCCGAGGGTCCCAGCGCTGGATCGGTGGTCGGGAGGAGGAAGTGGGAAGCCTCTGAAGGATCCTGATGCTTCCCTCTACCGAGTAAGTTTCTAAAATTTTACACCCGTTGTTCTCACTGGTTCACTTTCTTTTAAGGAGTTGTGGACTCCATGCCTAGGCAGTTCATAT
Organism: Hyperolius riggenbachi; assembly: GCF_040937935.1. Classification (NCBI taxonomy): domain Eukaryota; kingdom Metazoa; phylum Chordata; class Amphibia; order Anura; family Hyperoliidae; genus Hyperolius; species Hyperolius riggenbachi. The sequence continues at coordinate 25,362 of NW_027152554.1, forward strand.
TGGTTTTTGCATCAAAAGTGCAACCTACTCACTATTAGGCGGGTGTTAAGAGTTTGGTCTGATAGGTGAATGTGGCTACAACAAGCCTTTTACACATTTTCATCAGAGTTCTTCTCTAATTTGCATTGAATCAATGGCCAGGCGCCTACAGAATGAACTGTATTAAAGTCTGTTAAAAACCAAATCTACGTTTGTACTGTATGCAATTTTAAAGACAACTGAAGTGAGAGGAAATAAATATGGCAGCCTCCATATCACTATTAAGCAATACCAGTTTGCCTGGCAGCCTTGCTGATCTATTTGGCTGCAGTAGTGTCTGAATCCCACCAGAAACAAGCATGCAGCTAATCCTGTCAGATCTGACAAGAATATTAGAAACACCTGATCTGCTGCATGCTTGTTCAGGGTCTGTGGCTTAAAGTATTAGAGGCAGGATCAGCAGGGCTGCCGGGCACCTGGTATTGCTTAAAAGGACATACATATGGCAGCCTCCATATACCTCTCACTTCAGTTGTCCTTTAAAAGCATCAGAGTCAGCCAAGGACCAAAAAAAAAAAAAAAAAGTCACTCCGTAGTGGCTTATGGGTAAGCAAACTATACTGTGATGATACTACAAGACCAGGCTGCTGGATGTTGACCTAAAAAAAATATATATTTTTTTTTATACTGTCAAGAAGGTTTGCCTATAAACACATTTTTGTTTACTTCTGAGAGGGGTTGTGTTGGCCTGGTTACAATTCTGGCACAGGAGCGCAGGAGAGGTCTGTTTTATATTAAACTCTTCTCTCAATGAAAGAATTTCTATGGGAAGAAAAGAAAACTAACCTCACAAACAAGGAGTAGGAGGAGGAGGTTTTGGGTACAGATAACTATCTCACACTGAATACAAGGACTCAGATGACATTTCCACCTCTCGTGTAACGTGCTGCTGTGCATCTGGTACAGTGTGAACCCAGCGCAATCTGCCCACTGACGGATATAGCAATCGGTTATCAATGAGTGACTGCTAAGCAGGGAAAAGGTGTTGTGGATATTCCAACCATCTACCATAATTGAGAAAACATTTTTTTGAAGTCACGGTGTAAACATGACGCAAGTCTCCAGCCATAGAACTAGGGCATTATCGCTTTCCGTGAGACTGGGGTGAAATCCAATAGAATTATCATTAGGAATTATGCTGAGTATATCCTGCAATTTCAATGTGCAAATTGCAGTACAAAGTGTCCTCTCATCTTGTCTGACCTGCACTCTCGTTTCTGTAGCCTGCGTCAGTGTTGCAAGTCTCATTATTCCCCATCACAGGAGCCTAAAATTCTCACAGGAGGTTTACATAACGTCAAGTTGTGAGTAGTTTCTTTAAAGGGGAATTGAAGTGAGAAGAATATAGAGGCTGCCGTATTTATTTCACATTGCCTGGAAGCCCTGCTGGTCTATTTGGCTGCTGAAGTGTCTGAATAACACCAGAAACAAGCATGCAACTAATCTTGTCAGATCGGACAATGTCAGAAACACCTGATCTGCTGCATGCTTGTTCAGGGTCTATGGCTAAAAGTATTAGAGGCAGAGGATCACCAGGACAGCAGGCAACGTGCACTGTTAAAAAGGAAATAAATGTCAGCCTCCATATATCTTTTGCTTCAGTTGCCCTTTAAAGGGAACCTGAAGCGAGATGGATATGGAGGCTGCCACATTTACTTACTTTTAAAGCAGACTAGAGAGACCCCAGAACCAGTGTTGCCACCTCATCCCTTTAAATACGGACGCTTATGAATTATACATGTCTTGTGGCTAGTTAGATGCACTGATTATGTGTGAGAAACCCCAGAACCTGTATAACAGATGTGTCAGGGATGAGTTGGCAACCCTGCCCAGAACGTCCTCTCTGATCTAAAAGATACCCAACAGCATAATAACCTTTAAACAAAAACTTGTCAGCTGATACAAATTCTTTAAAATAAATCTGCAGCGTTTCTACTTCTTGATTCATGGAGGCAGACATTAACATTGTGTGCTTTCAAATGAGCTTATCTGCCATTTCTGCCGTGGCAGTCATGTGACACAGGGGATAGATCAAATTACAACTTGTGATTAGACACAAATGAGAGGGAATTAGACAGGCTAAACTCTCTAAATACATACAGGGTGCATTTCTTTATTTTTTCCTTCTGTCCTATGCAAGGTTCAGGTGCACTTTAAACAATACCAGTTACCTGGCTATCCTGCTTATCCTCTGCCTCGAATATTCTCTTTTATGCCGTGCATACACGCTCATTTTATGCGCCGGATCGAGCCCGCTCGTCCCCGCCGGCGCTTCCTTATCACCGCTCGATTCCCTGCCATTGTCCGCCGGCGGGAATAGAGCGGGCGCGGGTCGAGCGGCATGATCGGGCCAGATGAATATTAGGAGCTGGCCGGATCAGCTGGTCGATACACGGTACAGAAACGTACCGTGTATCCTCAGCATTAGCCACAGACAATGAACAAGCATGCAGATCAGAGGTTTCTGACAAAAATTGATGTAGATTAGCTACATGCTTGTTTCTGGTGTGATCCAAACACTACTGCTGCCAAAGAGACCAGCAGGACTGCCAGGAAATGTGCATTGTTCAAATAGAAAAACATGGCAGCCTCCATATACCCCTTGCTTCAGGTTATTTATATAGTGCCAACATATTCCGCATCACTGTACAGAGTATATGGTCTTATCACTTAACTGTACCTCAGTACCTATGTATGTATTGTAGTCTAGGGCCAATTTTAGGGGGAAGCGAATTAAACTTATCTATGTTTTTAGGATGTGGGAGAAAAACAGATTGCCCAAAGTAAACGCACACAGACACGTGGAGAACGTACAGACCCCATGCAGATAGTACCCTTTAACAGGTTCCCTTTAACAAAATAATCAATGGAGATGCAAGAGGAAAGCACTGGAGAAGCAAAGGATCTGGCCAATGTACACATTCTATTACTGTAGGCTTTATTTTCAATGCTTAGGGTAACATTGGGAGTCACTAGGGAGAAGCGGCAGTGGCAGGGAAGCCGCTAGGCAGAAGCGGCAGTGGCAGGGAAGCCGCTAGGCAGAAGCGGCAGTGGCAGGGAAGCCGCTAGGCAGAAGCGGCAGTGGCAGGGAAGCCGCTAGGCAGAAGCGGCTGTGGCAGGGAAGCCGCTAGGCAGAAGCGGCTGTGGCAGGGAAGCCGCTAGGCAGAAGCGGCTGTGGCAGGGAAGCCGCTAGGCAGAAGCGGCTGTGGCAGGGAAGCCGCTAGGCAGAAGCGGCTGTGGCAGGGAAGCCGCTAGGCAGAAGCGGCTGTGGCAGGGAAGCCGCTAGGCAGAAGCGGCTGTGGCAGGGAAGCCGCTAGGCAGAAAGCGGCTGTGGCAGGGAAGCCGCTAGGCAGAAGCGGCTGTGGCAGGGACGTCGCTAGGCAGAAGCGGCTGTGGCAGGGACGTCGCTAGGCAGAAGCGGCTGTGGCAGGGACGTCGCTAGGCAGAAGCGGCTGTGGCAGGGACGTCGCTAGGCAGAAGCGGCTGTGGCAGGGACGTCGCTAGGCAGAAGCGGCTGTGGCAGGGACGTCGCTAGGCAGAAGCGGCTGTGGCAGGGACGTCGCTAGGCAGAAAGCGGCTGGTGGCAGGGACGTCGCTAGGCAGAAGCGGCTGTGGCAGGGAAGTCGCTAGGCAGAAGCGGCTGTGGCAGGGAAGTCGCTAGGCAGAAGCGGGCTGTGGGCAGGGACGTCGCTAGGGAGCAGTCGTTAGGGAGAAGCCGCTGTGGCAGGAATTTTCACTAGAGGGAAGTGGCAAAGATCACAGTCATTCTCAGTTCAAGGCGTGGACAAAAAAAAAAAAAAAAAAAAAAAAGGACATTTTTACGCTACAAAAAGTGAACACACCTGCAATTTTCAATGCTCTTTTTTATTATTGCAATTCTATGACATTGAACAAAAAAAAACTGTAGGCCCAGGGCTTTCAAGGGAACCTGAATTGCGAAGAGTACAGAGGCTGCATCTTCATTCCCTTATAAGCAATGCTAGTTGCCTGACCTCAGCTCTGATGCTCTGCCTGTAGAACTACAAGTCACTGTCCCAGAATGAGTATGCAGATCAGATGTTACTCCACTAGCTGCATGCTTGGTGGAGGTGTGTGACTGAACAACAACTAAAGCCTAAAACTCAGCATGACAGCCAGGCAACTGGCATTGTTCATAAGGTAATAAAAATGGCAGCCTCCGTATTCCTCGCAGGGTCTGTTGGATTAATGGACAACAGCCATTATAAGATCTATGGAAACAGAGAGAGCAGGTGGAATACTCTATTTGACCAATTTAAATGGGACATAATAAACGAGACAATATAGGCTAAGTGTGTGGGCGGGATGAGGCAACACTGAGTAACACTTTTAATTGGCACTCATGCAATTCTTGACATTTACGCCAAGTAATGCAAAACAATTTGTCCAATTGTCTATTTCCAACATAAAATGCATTTTGAAGGAAAAAGTAATACAAATATTAACAGTTGTGATGCTGGAAAATTCCTGCCGTACTCACAATGAGCCAGTAGACAAGTGAAGGCGCGCGCAAGCGAGAGAGAAAGAGAGAGAGCCAGAGAGAAAGAGAGAGAGCCAGAGAGCGAGAGAAAGAGAGAGAGCGAGAGAGTGAGAGAAAGAGAGAGAGCCAGAGAGAAAGAGAGAGAGCCAGAGAGCGAGAGAAAGAGAGAGAGCCAGAGAGCGAGAGAAAGAGAGAGAGCCAGAGAGCGAGAGAAAGAGAGAAAGAGAGAGAGCCAGAGAGAGAGAGAGAGAGCCAGAGAGAGAGAGAGAGAGAGAGAGAGAGAGAGAGAGAGAGAGAGAGAGAGAGAGAGAGAGAGAGAGAGCCAGAGAGAGAGAGCCAGAGAGAGAGAGCCAGAGAGAGAGAGCCAGAGAGAGAGAGCCAGAGAGAGAGAGCGAGAGAGCGAGAGAGAGAGAGAGAGAGAGAGAGAGAGAGAGAGAGAGAGAGAGAGAGAGAGAGAGAGAGAGAGAGAGAGAGAGAGAGCGCCAGAGAGCCAGAGAGCCAGAGAGCGAGAGCGAGACAGAGCGGAGAGAGCGAGAGAGAGAGACAGAGAGAGAGCCAGAGAGCCAGAGAGAGAGAGAGAGAGAGAGAGAGAGAGAGAGAGAGAGAGAGAGAGAGAGAGAGAGAGAGAGAGAGAGAGAGAGACAGAGAGAGAGCCAGAGAGCCAGAGAGAGAGAGAGAGAGAGAGCCAGAGAGCCAGAGAGAGAGAGCGAGACAGCGAGAGAGCCAGAGAGCCAGGGAGAGCGAGAGCTACCAAACATGTTTTATCCACAACTGGCTTTCAACTTATTTCAGCATGAATCTCTGTAATGGTTACAGGAGGTATACACAGGCCAATAAATTAGTCATGCAAAGGCGGAAACATTTAATTGTCTAGTAGTGGAATTCATCCCTTACGCAAGAAGGGTGAAAGGGAGTTGTCATTTTGTTTATACTCTGATTTTGCTTTAAAGAGAACCTGGGATGAGAAGGAAATGGAGGCTGCCATATTTATTTCCGTAAAAGCAATGCAAGTTGCCTGGCTGTCTTCTAGAATCTATATATCATAATTTTAGCCATAGACAGAAACCAGATCAGATATTTGTGACTTAAGTCTGACTGGATTAGCAGCATGCTTGTTTCAGGTGTGCAATTCAGACATTACTGTTGCCAGAAATATCAACAGGACTGCCAGGCAACTGGGATTGTTTAAAAAAGAAACATGGTAACTTCCATATAACATTTCAGTAAGACTCCTCCCCCCTTCCCCCAACCCATGGTGCCTAACCCTAATGGCCCATACACACGGGCTACAACTGTTGCAGCCTAACCCTAATGGTCCATACACACGGGCTACCGGAAGGACCTTCGGCGACAGCTTCCGCCGAATCTGTGTCCCTCTGTGCGCCGTGTGTACGGCTGTTGCACAGAGGGACCTGGCGACGAGCTGTCGCTTTTTTTTTTTTTTTTTTTGGTGCGACTCGCAACAAAAGGCCCCGTTTACACTTAATCAGTTGGTATGTGTTTTTTTCTTCTTCTCCATAGCAGTGCAAATGTGTTAAAGAGAACCCGAGGTGGGATTAAAGAATGTTAGTAGGACACAGAGGCTGGTTGTGCATTCAGTCACAAGTCTCTGTTACTGTACAGCGCTCCCCCAGGCCCCCTCTGCGCTCTGCTGCCCCATAATAAAACTGCCGTGCTAGCGACATGCAGCTCGTCGCTAGCACGCTGTTTACCTATGTGCTGCCATTCAGCACCGCTCCCCCGCCTCCTCTATATCGTCGTTCCCCACCTGCGTCCCTTCCCTCCAATCAGCGGGAGGGAAGTCATCTGATTTCAACTCCTACATTTATTGAAACCACCGACTCCAGGTACCCAAAACTGTTCCGACTCCACAGCCCTGGAGCGCACAACTGGCGCACAACTGGCAACAGTGGAAGAACATCTGGCTTCTACCAGATAAGATGCTGCAACTGTGCGACTTAAAAACATTGAAACCCAAAAGCTCAGCATGACAGCCAGGCAATTGACACAATGCAATTTTAACCTCAGATCCCATTTCTGAACAAGAATAGGATGGTTAAAAAATTAAAATATAAAACCCCATCTGCACGATACGATTCCATTTGCGATCCGATTACGATTCCATTTACGATCCGATTAAATCCGACATGTCCGATCGGGATTCGATTAAATTTTGCAAAACAATGGAAAATCGAATTGAATCCCGATCGGACATATCGGATTTAATCGGATCGTAAATAGAATCGAAATCGAATCACACAAAGAATCGTATCGTGTGGATGGGGCTTTAGATTAAGATACACATGCATTACGCAACTGACCACTGCAATTCGAGCCTTACTGACTGCCAGCAACTGATCCCAGCTGAAAAAAATAAATATCAATCTCTTTCTTGGTCCAAAGCAGATTGGACATGCTGAAAGACACTGTATTCCTATCTGACATCAAATCGGATATAGAAGACAGCCATCATATACACACATGCCATTTCTTTCTAATTCCGATAGATTTCCGAATGCCTTGATATTGATCAAAAATGAATTGAAAATGACATCCACCTGGAACAATAGCCAGTATTTAGATTGATCATTTGCAGCATGTCCTTTCTGCTTCCGATCAAGAAAGATCACATTTTCAGCTGGGATCAATCGCTGGCAGTCAGTAAGGGCCCATTCACACTAGAGTGTTTTACCGGCGATTTCGGCAAAGCGCTCAAGCGCTTTTTAAAGAGCTAGTGCTATAAAACCCTATGGGCCCGTTCTTACTTAGGCAATTTGCGTTAATCGCCGGCGATGAACGCAAATCGCCAAACGCGCCTGCACCATTTTCAGGCAATTTCCCGGCGATCGCGTTTCAGTGCTATAGAAACCGCTAAAGGCCATCGCGGAAAAATCACCGCAGTGTCCAGCAAAACACCAGCGGTAATCGACAGCGTTTTGCGCTTTTAAGTGTGAATAGGGCCTAAAGCTGTATATTTTCTTTTTTTAACCTCCCTTGTCTTTGGGGGGGGGGGGGGGGGGGGTTAGGTTAGCACTGTGGTCCTCAAGTGGTTAATAAGGGAATGAAGATGGCAGCCTCCGTGTTCCTCTCCCTTCAGGTTCCCTTTATACTACCTCATTGTAAACCTCTTCTCCAAGGACTTCCTTTAGCACAGACTTCCACAGCTACAGCCAGGAGGTCTACTTCCGCCTCCCATGTGCTATGAATGGCACAGATCATGCAGCAGCAGCCACTATCAAAGCCTGCCACCAACTCTTTCAGCTGGCTGCTCCTGGTCATGTAACAAAATATTAAAAAACACACACACACAAAAAAAAATTAATTTCAACAAGAGACTAAATAAAAAAGAAGAAACAAAAAAACAAGATGATGAATTTAGATCTGGGTCTTAAGTTCAGCTTAAAGAAATCTTGAATAAAAAGGCTATAAAAAGAATGGTTGCGCTCGCTGTGCCTTTTGCTGCTGCCGGTCACATGACTGTCCTAACTGTATGATTAAGGCAATCATGTGCAGACACTAACACCTCTCTGTGCGAATCAAGGTCATGCTTAAAAAGTAGGTCAACTGACTCAGCCAAGACATCCAGTACAATCAGGACCTAACAACACAGTAAGCTTCTGACTCCGGAGTGTTGTGCTGCTGACGTTATACAACAAGCAGCCCCCTCCATCAGCAGCCGCACAGCGCAGGCAGGAGAGAGAGGAGGTAAACAATATGCTGCATCCCACATGCATGCTCTTTATGGATACAGTTATATCACTGCGCATTTAAAGAGGACCTGTAGTCAAAATAAGGTTGTTTTGTTTTTTTATAACATTTATAAATTAGTCAGCGTTTGCTTATTGTAAAAAAAATAAAATAAAAAATACTTTCCTCTCCCTGAAATGTATCACAGGCAGCAAAATCTTTAGCACTGGCAGGTGATCTCTGCAGAATGTTAGTCTACTCAGAGTTCTACGGCCAGTAAAAGAAGACCTCAAGTCTCCCAGAATGCTCTGTGGGTGGTGTGTGTTCTCAGTGGAAGGGCAGGCTACACTCCAATATATGGCTATAGGAAGCGTTTCTGATGCTGAAAGCAGGATATTTACGTAAAGGTGGGTATTCTGATTAATTTGCCTTTTACTATATGTTGTTATGGTTCCTCTTTAAAGGAGGAATACCATTTTCTTGAGGAAGGAAGGAAAGAAAGAAATTTTAGCTTCACCGGTTTGTTTTTATGCGCGTAGAAAAACAGCCATTCCACACTATTCCTTAAGCTGGCCACTAACGGTCCAATTTCTAGCGAAAAATCGTTCAAGCGATCAGAAATTCTGAACGGACGAAAAATCGTTCACTACACCATCAACTAACCAATCATTGCTTCCTACCTATCATGACCACCAAGAAAATCCAAATTTTCGTTCGACGAAAATTCATTCGGGCGACATTTTTTTCACTCGTTCATAATCGATTGTGTCCACCAATGGAGATTTACAACCAATCCGATCAGAATTTCTGATCGCTCTAACGATTTTTCGCTAGAAATTGGACAGTTAGGGGCCAGCTTTAGGCTGCTTTCACAGTGGGACGTTAAAGTCCCACGTTACAGCAGCCTGTAACGCAGCCCAACTCACAGCACTGTAAAATCAATGTACCCACGTTGCGTTACATTGTAACGCTACACGTTGAATGAAAGTGCAGCATGCTGTGCATTATACTGGGCTTTAGCTGCGTTAGACTGCTTGCACATGCTCAGTGACTAGCCACATGGCTAATTAATATTCACTGCACTGTGGTGACGTAACCTGGACTCTTAGTGTTGTCCGGATCATGAATGAATCGTTAATTTGATCCGGATCTTTTGAGTCGAATCATCCAGATCACCACAATGAACAATTCGGTTCACAGTGGATGTCTGAAAGAAACAAGAAAATACAGAATGTACAGTGCAGGTAAAGTCCTGTCCTGCTAGTCATTTCACCCCCAGTCTGCTTCCCTAGTAAAATGATGCAAATGATTCGGTTCAAAGATGCGGATCTTTTCAATGATCCGATTCGAATCATCCAAATCCTTGAAAAGATCCGGACTTCCCATCACTATCCTGGAGCGGCTGTTCTATCAGTATAGATAGAACGAAATTAGCGCACCGAGAGCTGCATAACGCGGCCCAATCTGACGTCCAACTTTAACACCACCATGCGTTGCGTTAGGGGCACGTTATGCGACCTTGATGTCCCCTAAAACACAACGTCTTGGTGTGAAAGAGGCCTAACAAGAGAAAGGAGTGTCAGAGTTTGCAGCAAGTCACTGGATTAGCCCAGGCAATAAATATGAATGAGTAAACAATGCTCCTGCCCTGTGCAACTGATTACCCCTGTAACAAGGTGGGAGATTCTGGCAGCAGTACTCCAAAACCGAGCACTGTTGCCATGGTTGCAAGGATGCAGAGTCTGCTTTATAGATTCCTAGCTGGCTGCCAGCTGAGTCCCAAATGGGTACTTGGGTATAGGGAGACCTCTGGATAAGTCAACCCCCCCCCCCCTCTTTCCGTCTCGCTGTTCCAGCACTGAGACCCCTTGAAGCCCGGCCAGTCCTGCACACTAGCATGGAGTGAGACGGGACCCAGCCTCTTCCTGCCAGGCTCAAGCAGTGGATTAATGCTGCTGCACAGGCCTAGTTGCGCTCATTCTCGTATGGGAGCGTGACTGTGTGTCAGTATGGCTAGCACGGCCTGGTGGAGGACCACAGGGGAAGGTAAGTATCTGATTTTTGTCCCAAAATAACTCACAGGCTTGCTTGTGATTACATAAAAAATAAAAAAAATAAATGTATGAATAAAACAAACGAAAAAACCCCGAAAGACTTGTAGCAATTTAACAACAGTTGAATTTCCCTTTAAAGGGGGACTCTGGAAAAGAATTAGACCTCTGTCACAAGCGTTATTTCCAGCTCATGGACAGGATGTTTGTGTGCGGTTAAATGTGATGGCAATATGATTATTTTAGGTGACTCAGTAGAGTATGAAATCTCAGTGAACCTTTGTGAACAGAGTGAGGTCCATTTCATACAGACATTGGGAGGAGGAGGAGGAGGAGGGGGGGGGGAATTCAGCCATGCAATTACTAGGAGCAGAACAGCAGCTGATCCACAGCCACTTCACGTAACCCAGTTAGGGCATATAAACATACAGTTGGATTAGCAGTTGTACAAGAAACTGCGGACGTTGACCAGTTTTCATTAAAGGGAGCCTGAAGTGGGAGGAATATGGAGTCTACCATCTCCATTTCCTAATAAATAATGCCAGTTGCCGAGCTGTCATGCTGAGCTTTAGGCTTTAGTAGTGTGAGTCACAGCAGCTTATCTGTTGCTCATTCTGGAGCCACTGACTACAGTATTCCAGGCAGAGCATTCTGGAGCCACTGACTACAGTATTCCAGGCAGAGCATTCTGGAGCCACTGACTACAGTATTCCAGGCAGAGCATTCTGGAGCCACTGACTACAGTATTCCAGGCAGAGCATTCTGGAGCCACTGACTACAGTATTCCAGGCAGAGCATTCTGGAGCCACTGACTACAGTATTCCAGGCAGAGCATTCTGGAGCCACTGACTACAGTATTCCAGGCAGAACATCAGCACAGAAGTCAGGCAACCATTTGTGATCGCTTGCAAATCGCAAAGACACAGAGTCCATAATGTAAATGGACCCCAAAATGTTTTCATTAGTATGCTGCGTTTGTGGCGTGGTTACTAGTGGAAAGCAGCCCTGAGAGAGTGAAGCTGACATCCCCCATATTGCCTTCACTTCAGGTTCTCTTTAATGATTACAGATGCTCAAAGAGGCACTATCATGGCCTGCATGCAAGTTTAATGCAAACGATGCAGCTAGGAATGGTGCCATACGAAATGATTTAGGCTCGGGACCCACTGGCAGAACTTTGTGGGAAGGTGCCACGATTTTAAATGCGATTCCCAGTCTAACCACCTAGTGTCTAGCCACTAGTTGTAATTTGATCTCCCCCGTGTCACATGACTGCCTATGGCAGATAAGCCCATTTGAAAGTACAGGCTGTAAACAATATGTCTGCTTCCATGAAACAGGAAGCAGAAACTGTGCACATTTATATCAGCTGTAACAAAGAAATGTTTTTTTGTTTAAAGGTGATTGTGCTGTTGAGCATCTATAAGGCCTGGAACACACCAGAGGAGTTTTTCTGAGCGTTTTGAGTTTTTAAATCTGCTGCTAATGTTATCCCATGTGCCTGTGCACACTGGAGCAATGAGGTTTTGTAAAAAAAAAAAAAAAAAAAAAAAAAAAAAAAAAATTAACCCATAGCATTACATTGGGAAGAGCTTTTGAAACCTCTAAAAGCTCTTCCCAATTTAATACTATGGGGTTTTTTACAAAACCTCATTGCTCCAGTGTGCACAGACACATAGGATAACATTAGCAGCAGATTTAAAAACTCAAAACGCTCAGAAAAACTCCTCTGGTGTGCACCAGGCCTAAGAGCAGAGAGGAGTTCAGGTTCACTTTAATACATTTACAGGATAAATACATTCATCTTTTCAAGCAGAGCAAAATGGATATTAAAAAAAAAAAAAAAAGGTTCTACACTGATCTCTTGCATCCATATAAAATGTAAAAGGCTTTTTTAAGTGGGATAAAACTGACATAACATTAAATAAAAATAGTTTTCCTACTTACTACCCATACAGTTACCAGATTTGTTTTTGTGCACAAGTAATATTGTCCGTTTACAAATTTCAAATTCCCAAAGCAGATTATCTGCAATGAAAGCTGCCATTGTATTTTATTGCATTGCTGCTGTATTTATATATTAACATCTATCTAGTGATTAATTCTCAGCTGCACACGTACTATAAGCAGAGAGAGCTTTTATGCTGTAAAATAATCTTTTAGAGCAAATAAGAAATGCAGAGTTTCATACCTCTTTAAGCAGAGATCATCAAGATGCTAGTGTTTGAGAATGGCTCAATTTCAAGTTACATTTCATTTGCAACAAAGTCAGCAGCTAATGACTTTGGGCCCGTTCAGATCACAAATGCGGATGGCCATGCGTGCGGAACCCGTGCGGACCGCAACGCGTACGAACGCATGGCCATCCGCGTTTGTGTGCGTTGCGTGGCTGATCCCATCACTGAAAAGTGAATGGGACAGGCACGCGTTTTAGCAAAATCTGCGTGAGCCATGCGTTCCGGGACCGCACAGGTCCGGAACGCATGCAGTGTGAACATCAGACATTGCACTATATGCAATGTCTGATGTCGTGCGTGTCGGCCACCTGCACGCGTTTCCAAAACGTGGCTGGAAACGCGTGCAGTGTGAACGGCCCCTAATTGCCTCAGGTTCAAGTTACATACCGTTTGCAAGGAGCTCACAAAGTTTCATTGGTCGGCTCTACTTTCGAGTTGAGGGACAGAGACAGGATATCTTCAGCATTTTACCGCCATGGTTACCAAGGATGTAAAGTGAACGGGAGCAATTTAAGGACAATGGCATTTCTTCGGATGACTCACGCGGGAGCACAGAAGAGGAATCACATTTGTTTGTCTAGCTGGATAAAAAGCAGCCTTATATCAACACCACCCATTGTTGCAATGAACTGTTCACACTGTGCTATGGACTCGGTAGGTCAAAAGACAAATATTTGCAATGTATGATGCATATGGCCGCCAGTATACGCTACACTGGAATGCCCCTGTATCTAAATGCCTGGTACACACCATGAAATTTCCCGTCAGATCAATGGGTCGAATCGATAATTTGTCAGGTCTAATCTGTTGACGGATAGTTTTTCTGATCAATTTTGTACAGAAGTCATCAGAAAATTGATGGGAAAAATGGTTGGAAATTACCAATTCAACCCAACAATCTAACGGGAAGTTTCATGGTGTGTACCAAGCATAAGCTTCTGAAGCCTCGTACACAATACACTTTTCCGTCAGATCGATGGGTAATCTGATAAGAAGTTGCATCGTGTGAAGACGCCCAAACTGTTCCTGATCGATAATATGATAGATTGTTGAAACTACCCAAAAATCGATCACATTATTGATCGGGATCTGATGGAAAAGTCTATGGTGTGTACTTGGCTTAACAGGCCGGGGCATTCTCTGGTGCAAGCCCCGCATTCATATGTAATCCTATGACATCTGACTGTGACCTGCTACTGGACATGTCTCTGCCAGGTTGGTTTCGCTAACTAGACAGCGCAGTGGCGTAGTGGTTAGTGCTCTCGTCTTGCAGCACTGTCTCCCCAGTTCGAATTCCAGCCAGGTCAACATCTGCACGGAGTTTGTATGTACTCCCTGTGTCTGTCTGGGTTTCCTCCAGGCACTCTGGTTTCCTCCCACATCCCAAAAGCATACAGATAAGTTAATTGGCTTCCCCCTAAATTGGCCCTAGACTATGAAACATGCGCTACACGATACATACATAGACATAGGACTATGGTAGGGACTAGACTGTGAGCTTCTTAGTTAGTGACATGACAATATACAGTGCTGAATATGTCGGCGCTATATAACTACTTAAAATAAACTGCAAATTGCTGAATCCCTATACTGTTATCTGTCTGAGCAGCTGGAGGCTATACTTTACAATATTATGTCCATCGCCAAAGTCTCCAACAGAAGTGGAGGATACAAGTGCCTATTTTCCGCTGCAAATTTTGTAAATACAGTTCTTGTTTGCCTTGTCTTCTTTTCTACAGTCTACTTTCAGGCCTGGTGCACACCAAAACCCTCTAGCAGATCCGCAACATGCTAGCAGATTTTGAAACGCTTTTTCTTATTTTTCTGTAGCGTTTCAGCTAGCATTTTGCGGTTTTGGTAAGCATTTTTGGTGTAGTAGATTTCATGTATTGTTACAGTAAAGCTGTTACTGAACAGCTTCTGTAACAAAAACGCCTGGAAAACTGATCTGAACTGCCGTTTTTCAGAGCGGTTTGCGTTTTTTCCTTTACTTTACATTGGAGGCAGAAACGCCTCCGCATTCCAAAAAATGCCTCAACTCGGGAGTATGAGTTTCAGCAAAACGCCTCCCGCTCTGGTGTGAACTACCCCATTGAGATACATTGACCAAGCATATCCGCAGCCGCAAGCGGCTGCAAAAATGCCGAAAAAACCCGCTCGGTGTGCACCAGCCCTAAAAGAGGCTCATGAAATGGATTCCACTGCCTATGGCCTGCATTAAAATACTGCTGAAGACAGGCTTTTTAGATCCAGCTCTACTTTTCATGCTTTCCCCTTCTCTTCCATCACTCTCAAGACCGTCCCTAACTTCTAATATAAAAAAGTCATGTCCTGGAGAATGCTATGCAAATTAGCCATGTTGCTAAGTGTGAAAAGAAAGTCTCCCAACATCAGGAGTAAAAATCCCACCCCTTTTAAGCCCCCCTGTTGGTCCATAAACATGATAAATCGCTTCTCTGACCAACAGCGATATTCAAGAACAAAACAGTCAGTTCCGCCATGTATTAGGTGTGATCAAACCTCTGGAACCATTCTCACTGTAAATATCCTGCGAGTACGTCATTTTCCCATCATCTACTTTTGGTTTTTTGGGGGGGTTGTTTTAAAGGAGACCACAACTGAAATGTCACATAATGAGATAGACATGTTTATGTACAGTGCCTAGCACACAAATAACTATGCTGTGTTCCTTTTTTTTCCTTTCTCTCTCTGAAAGAGTTAAATATCAGGTATGTAAGTGGCTGACTCAGTCCTGACACAGACAGGAAGTGACTACAGTGTGACCCTCACTGATAAGAAATTCCTCTTTTTATCTCTTTCTTAGGGCCTTTTTCCACTAGCCTGCGATTTGCGATTTGCTTCTGATCGCAAATCGTAAGGTACATTAAACTAATGAAAACTGCAGCAGCAATTTCCATTAGTGCGATCCGATTGCGATGCGATTTTGGTCAAAGCGCAATCGTCGTCCTGCCGCGTTTTGTATGCGATTGAGCTAGACTATAATGAGTATAGTAGCTCAATCGCAATCGCATGGTGGAAATTGAAACGCGATTGCGATTGCAATCGCGATCGCATTTCATAGTGGAAAAGAGCCCTAACTCTCAGAAGCCATTTTCTGCTAGGAAAGTATTTTATAGGTGGAATTTCTTATCAGGCAGGGTCACACTGTAGTCACTTCCTGTCTGAGTCAGGACTGAGTCAGCCACTTACATACCTGATATTTAACTTTCAGGCACAGAAAGAAAAAAAGGAACACAGCATAGGTATTTGTGTGCTAGGCACTGTACATACACATGTCTATCTCAACATGTCACATGTCAGTTGTGGTATCCTTTAATCTCACAGCTGCTTCTGAAATGTTGTGACGTTCTCTGGTCTACACATCCTATACCATTTGTGTCAGCCTGCCGAGGATTCTGGGAAGTCTGCTTGGCAAGATTTTGCCCCTGGTACTATGCGACGGTCACCACTAACCACATAAAGTGTGACCAGACAGGATTCCCCCTCTTTTATCCAGAGGAAATGGGTCAGTGACGTTGGCCAGCCTGAGATATTACAGGTCAGCCCTACGTCCATAAATCTACCACCTCATCACTTACACGATGATGGATTGGCCGAACTTCCACTGCAGAACACAGCCGCATTTTAGAATCATGGCGCCGATGTTTACTGCACATCTTCCCTGTGACTCATCTGCAGCTGAATGCTGAGAGGGAACTGGCCGGGAATCTCCAACAAGAGACAGAGGAGAGAAGCAGCAGAGCGAGCCTGGGTAGAGCAGAGAGAGCAGTACTGCTGCACAAGGAAATCTCTGCCAGCATCAGTGGAGGCAGATAGTCACAGCTCAACTATACTGACCTCCATACTAGTGAGTCATGATCCTAATGCTCCACACTGATATCCTGGTTTAGATAAAAGGACTAAAAAGGAAGAAGCAGCTCACTTAAAAAAAGGACCACTCCAGCAAAAAAAAGTAAGCAGTTAAAATCTGACAGAACCGACTGGTTTTGGGCTAGTCCATCTCCTCATGGGGGACTCTCAGGGTTTTGTTTTCAAAAGCATTTCCTGAACAGCAGTTTAACTGCCAAAATCGTAATATGCCAGCCAGCCTCCCTACTCACTTGCACACTGGCAGTCGGACTTAGCAACTGCTGTTCAGGAAATGGTTTTGACAAAGAAAACTGAGAATCCCCCACAAGGAGATGAACTAGTCCAAAACCAGTCAGTTCTGTCAGATTTTAAACAGCTTACCTTTTTCGCTGCAGTGGTCCTTTAAATGGTTAAGGGTTCTGCCTCTGAGACAGACCAGGGCTCGAATCTCGGCTCTTGTTCAATAAGCCAGTACCTATTCAGTAAGGAGACCTTGGACAAGACTAACACGGCAGAGTGGCCTACAGAGCACACACCTAGTGGCTGCAGCTTGCAAGTGGTTTAAATCTGACAAGAGAAAACCGCTACACAAATGCTGGAATTATTGTATTAGTACACTGCCTCATCAGGCAAATAGTCCAAAAAAACTGCACTCAAAACAGATTGAGTCACTCATGTGGCTGCTGCTCAAATATCACCGGAGTTGCGGCTCCACCAGAACTTGTGGGAACCAAGTGAGTTGTCTAACACAAAAAGAATAAAAGTGGAGCGGTCTCTGGTGCATTAACTTCTTAATTAGAAATCGCCAAAAGACAAAAGGTCAGTTTAGACTTACCTGGTAAAGATGTTTCTAAACATCTCAGTGTACGGCAGGAAAAGGAGAGACTCCAGGCTCCTCCTCCAAGGGAAACACAATTGACAAGAAGTTTAAAAGGCCCCCACCCCCTGCTACCCTCAGTATATAGACAAGAAATCCGGCCAATGAGACACCCAAACGTGACCCAGACTCCTGTCTACAGCTCAATCCACACCAAAACAGTGCAAAAAAAGTCAGGAAGAAAGGATAGAAGGCAGCATAGAGGGAGGGATGTAGTATGCCGTACACTGAGATGTTTAGAAACATCTTTACCAGGTAAGTCTAAACTGACCTTTCTCTAACCATCTCAGTGTACGGCAGGAAAAGGAGAGATAGGCAAGTAACCCCCTACTCACATGAGGGAGGGACTGCTGCCTGAAGCACCTTTCGACCAAAATGTTGGCCCTGACTGAAGAAGAGTCCCATCTAAAATGCATATCTGGACCAATTAGTCTTTGGTTCTCCCAAAAAGCTTATCGCTTCAATTCTCTGTAGATTGAAGATTGAAAATAGCGCAAGGCCAACAGGCCTATGCGAATGAGCGCAAGGCCAACAGGCCTATGCGAATGAGCGCAAGGCCAACAGGCCTATGCGAATGAGCGCAAGGCCAACAGGCCTATGCGAATGAGCGCAAGGCCAACAGGCCTATGCGAATGAGCGCAAGGCCAACAGGCCTATGCGAATGAGCGCGAGGCCAACAGGCCTATGCGAATGAGCGCGAGGCCAACAGGCCTATGCGAATGAGCGCGAGGCCAACAGGCCTATGCGAATGAGCGCGAGGCCAACAGGCCTATGCGAATGAGCGCGAGGCCAACAGGCCTATGCGAATGAGCGCGAGGCCAACAGGCCTATGCGAATGAGCGCGAGGCCAACAGGCCTATGCGAATGAGCGCGAGGCCAACAGGCCTATGCGAATGAGCGCGAGGCCAACAGGCCTATGCGAATGAGCGCGAGGCCAACAGGCCTATGCGAATGAGCGCGAGGCCAACAGGCCTATGCGAATGAGCGCGAGGCCAACAGGCCTATGCGAATGAGCGCAAGGCCAACAGGCCTATGCGAATGAGCGCAAGGCCAACAGGCCTATGCGAATGAGCGCAAGGCCAACAGGCCTATGCGAATGAGCGCAAGGCCAACAGGCCTATGCGAATGAGCGCAAGGCCAACAGGCCTATGCGAATGAGCGCAAGGCCAACAGGCCTATGCGAATGAGCGCAAGGCCAACAGGCCTATGCGAATGAGCGCAAGGCCAACAGGCCTATGCGAATGAGCGCAAGGCCAACAGGCCTATGCGAATGAGCGCAAGGCCAACAGGCCTATGCGAATGAACGCAAGGCCAACAGGCCTATGCGAATGAACGCAAGGCCAACAGGCCTATGCGAATGAACGCAAGGCCAACAGGCCTATGCGAATGAACGCAAGGCCAACAGGCCTATGCGAATGAACGCAAGGCCAACAGGCCTATGCGAATGAACGCAAGGCCAACAGGCCTATGCGAATGAACGCAAGGCCAACAGGCCTATGCGAATGAACGCAAGGCCAACAGGCCTATGCGAATGAACGCAAGGCCAACAGGCCTATGCGAATGAACGCAAGGCCAACAGGCCTATGCGAATGAACGCAAGGCCAACAGGCCTATGCGAATGAACGCAAGGCCAACAGGCCTATGCGAATGAACGCAAGGCCAACAGGCCTATGCGAATGAACGCAAGGCCAACAGGCCTATGCGAATGAACGCAAGGCCAACAGGCCTATGCGAATGAACGCAAGGCCAACAGGCCTATGCGAATGAACGCAAGGCCAACAGGCCTATGCGAATGAACGCAAGGCCAACAGGCCTATGCGAATGAACGCAAGGCCAACAGGCCTATGCGAATGAACGCAAGGCCAACAGGCCTATGCGAATGAACGCAAGGCCAACAGGCCTATGCGAATGAACGCAAGGCCAACAGGCCTATGCGAATGAACGCAAGGCCAACAGGCCTATGCGAATGAACGCAAGGCCAACAGGCCTATGCGAATGAACGCAAGGCCAACAGGCCTATGCGAATGAACGCAAGGCCAACAGGCCTATGCTAATGAACGCAAGGCCAACAGGCCTATGCGAATGAACGCAAGGCCAACAGGCCTATGCGAATGAACGCAAGGCCAACAGGCCTATGCGAATGAACGCAAGGCCAACAGGCCTATGCGAATGAACGCAAGGCCAACAGGCCTATGCGAAGGAACGCAAGGCCAACAGGCCTATGCGAAGGAACGCAAGGCCAACAGGCCTATGCGAAGGAACGCAAGGCTAACAAGCCTATGCGAATGAACGCAAGGCTAACAAGCCTATGCGAAGGAACGCAAGGCTAACAAGCCTATGCGAATGAACGCAAGGCTAACAAGCCTATGCGAATGAACGCAAGGCCAACAAGCCTATGCGAAGGAACGCAAGGCCAACAAGCCTATGCGAAGGAACGCAAGGCCAACAAGCCTATGCGAATGAAAGCAAAGCTATCAAGCGTCTGCAAATGAAAGCAAAGCTATCAAGCGTCTGCAAATGAAAGCAAAGCTATCAAGCGTCTGCAAATGAAAGCAAAGCTATCAAGCGTCTGCAAATGAAAGCAAAGCTATCAAGCGTCTGCAAATGAAAGCAAAGCTATCAAGCGTCTGCAAATGAAAGCAAAGCTATCAAGCGTCTGCAAATGAAAGCAAAGCTATCAAGCGTCTGCAAATGAAAGCAAAGCTATCAAGCGTCTGCAAATGAAAGCAAAGCTATCAAGCGTCTGCAAATGAAAGCAAAGCTATCAAGCGTCTGCAAATGAAAGCAAAGCTATCAAGCGTCTGCAAATGAAAGCAAAGCTATCAAGCGTCTGCAAATGAAAGCAAAGCTATCAAGCGTCTGCAAATGAAAGCAAAGCTATCAAGCGTCTGCAAATGAAAGCAAAGCTATCAAGCGTCTGCAAATGAAAGCAAAGCTATCAAGCGTCTGCAAATGAAAGCAAAGCTATCAAGCGTCTGCAAATGAAAGCAAAGCTATCAAGCGTCTGCAAATGAAAGCAAAGCTATCAAGCGTCTGCAAATGAAAGCAAAGCTATCAAGCGTCTGCAAATGAAAGCAAAGCTATCAAGCGTCTGCAAATGAAAGCAAAGCTATCAAGCGTCTGCAAATGAAAGCAAAGCTATCAAGCGTCTGCAAATGAAAGCAAAGCTATCAAGCGTCTGCAAATGAAAGCAAAGCTATCAAGCGTCTGCAAATGAAAGCAAAGCTATCAAGCGTCTGCAAATGAAAGCAAAGCTATCAAGCGTCTGCAAATGAAAGCAAAGCTATCAAGCGTCTGCAAATGAAAGCAAAGCTATCAAGCGTCTGCAAATGAAAGCAAAGCTATCAAGCGTCTGCAAATGAAAGCAAAGCTATCAAGCGTCTGCAAATGAAAGCAAAGCTATCAAGCGTCTGCAAATGAAAGCAAAGCTATCAAGCGTCTGCAAATGAAAGCAAAGCTATCAAGCGTCTGCAAATGAAAGCAAAGCTATCAAGCGTCTGCAAATGAAAGCAAAGCTATCAAGCGTCTGCAAATGAAAGCAAAGCTATCAAGCGTCTGCAAATGAAAGCAAAGCTATCAAGCGTCTGCAAATGAAAGCAAAGCTATCAAGCGTCTGCAAATGAAAGCAAAGCTATCAAGCGTCTGCAAATGAAAGCAAAGCTATCAAGCCGCTGCATACGAAAGCAAAGCTATCAAGCCTCTGCATACGAAAGCCAAGCTATCAAGCCTCTGCAAATGAAAGCAAAGTTATCAAGCCTCTGCATACGAAAGCAAAGCTATCAAGCATATGCAAATAAATGCAAGGCTTAACAAGCTTCTGCAAAAGAAGTCAAGTCTTGCGAGCCTATGCACATAAAAGCAAGGTTAACAAGCATATGCAAATAAATGCTAATGAATGCAAAAGCAAGGCTGACAATCTTCTGTAACTTGAAGCAAAGCTATCATGCATATGTAAATAAAAGCAAAGCTGACAAGTATATGCAGATAAATGCAAGGCTTAACAAGCCTCCCCAAATAAATGCAGGGCTAACCAGCCTAAGCAAATTATAATCTGCACACAAATGCAAATCAGGGGACCACCTGAAATTATTCAGAGATTTGTTGGGTGAAAGTTTCTATACCCCTAATTCTGCCAATCAACTTTATTCCTGTGCAGGCTTGACCAGCTAATTTGTTATAATCCCAGGGAAGCCTATTGTTGCAATGGCAACATTCCACCTTCATCCAGTCCTGCATCTATTGCTTGCTTGTTTGGACACAGGAGAAGAAATAGCACAAAACATACAAGGGAAACCACTCTAATCTCAGCCATGCGAATGCATTTCCCCAGCAAATAATTATCAGTCCCCACAGCTAGCATGTAACAATCCTATGCAAATGCTAGACCTGAAAATTACTTCTGGAAACTCACAGGAATAGGATCAGGGGTAAGGGCTTTTAGCAATCGCTGAGCCCCATCTGGAGAAAAGAGAAACTTAGGGATTCTAATCTTTGTACTGTCCCCTCAGATTCTCCCCCCAAGCAAATACATGGTAAACGCTACATCACCGTGTTGTCTGCCGACAGAGGATCCGCCATGACTTGCAACAGCAACCGCTCAGCCGGCGTCTCTGTCTCCTCCATTATACTGGAGTGATCCGGAAGTACCACATCCTTAAGCTTCTGCTGTGATCACTTCCTACGGCTGCTGGAGGACGGCGTTGTCCATATACAAAAATCTTGGTGCCGTCTCATCCTAGCCATCTCCCCCTTGTCAGATGCCACTGTGCACCCGCGTGCACTCACCGCTCAAACTGCCCACCTGGCCGAGCTAAGTGAGATCATCTGCGACCCTTCAGGCTACCGAAGGGGGGAGATTCCCAGTGTCATAACACACACAGACATGATGACCACCTGGGAACAGAAGCACTATGTCTAACTATTGCAGGCAGGATAAACTTCCCAACGCCTGTTCACAGGCCAGGATGGGATCTTATCCCAAACAAACTGCTCTGCATAGCTACACAAAGTCGCCAAATAGATAAATAAACTAAAGCTGTCAACTGTGTCCTCGGCAGGCCGGAAACACAAGATACTGAGGGTAGCAGGGGGTGGGGGCCTTTTAAACTTCTTGTCAATTGTGTTTCCCTTGGAGGAGGAGCCTGGAGTCTCTCCTTTTCCTGCCGTACACTGAGATGGTTAGAGAAAGTTACACTATTGCGCAATAGGCGCACAGTTCTTCCAGGTCCCCCCACCTCCCACGCTGAAATTTTGTTCCTTCAAGGAAGGAACAAAGCCGTCTACTACAAGCCAACGGACAGAGAGCCGTCTACTACAATCCAACGGTCAGAGCTGTCTACTGTTTTCCAACTGACAGTTGTCTACTACTATACAACTGCCAAACAGCGCTCTACTACAGTGATGTGAAAAACTATTTGCCCCCTTCCTGATTTCTTATTCTTTTGCATGTTTGTCACACAAATGTTTCTGCTCATCAAAAACCGTTAACTATTCGTCAAAGATAACATAATTGAACACAAAATGCAGTTTTAATGTGTCACTTCTCTGTGTCACATAGCTCCTATTTGAGTGATTTCTTGATTGAAACAGGTGTGGCAGTAATCAGGCCTGGGGGTGACTACAGAAATTGAACTCAGGTGTGATAATCCACAGTTAAGTTATTTTTTAACCACTTAAGGACCGCCCCCAGCCGATGGGCGGCGGCAAAGTCCGGGCCCAAACGACCGCAATACGCCCATCGGCGGGGGCGGCTGCGGGAGTGGTTATGCGGCGATCGCGTCATTCGTGACGCGATCAGCCGCCGGGGACTGGCTTCGCCCACCGCTCGTAGTAACCCGCCGGCCGTTCGGAAG
This sequence comes from Hyperolius riggenbachi, assembly GCF_040937935.1. Lineage (NCBI taxonomy): Eukaryota > Metazoa > Chordata > Amphibia > Anura > Hyperoliidae > Hyperolius > Hyperolius riggenbachi. The sequence continues at coordinate 48,473 of NW_027152554.1, forward strand.
CGCCGGCGGGTTACTAGCACCCGGATCGCCGCACTTACATTGTATAATAGGCTTTGTAATGTATACAAAGCCTATTATACTGGCTGCCTCCTGCCCTGGTGGTCCCAGTGTCCGAGGGACCACCAGGGCAGGCTGCAGCCACCCTAGTCTGCACCCAAGCACACTGATTTCCCTCCCCCTGCCCCCTGATCGCCCACAGCACCCCTCAGACCCCCCCCCCTGCCCACCCCCCAGACCACTGTTTGCACCCAGTCACCCCCCTAATCACCCATCAATCACTCCCTGTCACTATCTGTCAACGCTATTATTTTTTTTTATCCCCCCCCCTGCCCACTGCCCCCTCCTGATCACCCCCCACCCCTCAGATTCTCCCCAGACCCCCCCCCCAGACCCCTCCCCCCGTGTACTGTATGCATCTATCCCCCCTGATCACCAGTCAATCACCAGTCAATCACCCCCTGTCTCTGCTACCCATCAATCAGCCCCTAACCTGCCCCTTGCGGGCAATCTGATCACCCACCCACACCAATAGATCGCCCGCAGATCCGACATCAGATCACCTCCCAAATCCATTGTTTACATCTATTCTCTCCTCTAAACACCCACTAATTACCCATCAATCACCTATCAATCACCCCCTATCACCACCTGTCACCCATCAGATTAGACCCTAATCTACCCCTTGCGGGCACCCAATCACCCGCCCACACGCTCAGATTGCCCTCAGACCCCCCCCTTTATCAATTCGCCAGTGCAATATTTACATCTGTTATTCCCTGTAATAACCCACTGATCACCTGTCAATCACCTATCAATCACCCCCTGTCACTGCCACCCATCAATCACCCCCTGTCACTGCCACCCATCAATCAGCCCCTAACCTGCCCCTTGCGGGCAATCTGCTCACCCACCCACACCAATAGATCGCCCGCAGATCCGACATCAGATCACCTCCCAAGTGCAGTGTTTACATCTCTTCTCTCCTCTAAACACCCACTAATTACCCATCAATCACCCCCTATCACCACCTGTCACGGTTACCCATCAGATTAGACCCTAATCTGCCCCTTGCGGGCACCCAATCACCCGCCCACACCTCAGAACGTCCTCAGACCCCAGCCCTGATCACCTCGCTAGTGCATTGCTTGCATCTATTTCCCCCCTCTAATCACACCTTGAGACACCCATCAATCACCTCCTGTCACCCCCTAGCACACCTACCCATCAGATCAGGCCCTAATTTGCCCCGTGTGGGCTCCTGATCACTCGGCCAAACCCTCAGGTCCCCCTCAGACCCCCTTCCGATCACCTCCCCAGTGCATTGATTGCATCTATTTTCCCCTCTAACCGCCCCCTGAGACACCCATCAATCACCTCCTGTCACCCCCTAGCACTCCTATCCATCAGATCAGGCCCAAAACATCCTGTCATCTAAGAGGCCACCCTGCTTATGACCGGTTCCACAAAATTTGCCCCCTCATAGACCACCTGTCATCTGAGATATTTCTCCCACCCAGCATGGGTATGTGTAAAAATACACCCCAAAACACATTATACTACTTCTCCTGAGTACGGCAATACCACATGTGTGGCACTTTTTTGCAGCCTAACTGCGCTAAGGGGCCAAAAGTCCAATGAGCATCTTTAGGCTTTACAGGGGTGCTTACAATTAGGCACCCCCCAAAATGCCAGGACAGTGAACACACCCCACAAATGACCCCATTTTGGAAAGTAGACACTTCAAGGTATTCAGAGAGGAGCATAGTGAGTCCGTGGCAGATTTCATTTTTTTTTGTTGCAAGTTAGAAGAAATGGAAACTTTTTTTTTTTCTTTTTTTTGTCAGAAAGTGTCATTTTCCGCTAACTTGTGACAAAAAATAAAATCTTCTATGAACTCACCATGCCTCTCACTGAATACTTTGGGATGTCTTCTTTCCAAAATGGGGTCATTTGGGGGGTATTTGTACTATCCTGGAATTTTAGCCCCTCATGAAACCTGACAGGTGCGCAGAAAAGTCAGAGATGCTTGAAAATAGGAAAATTCACTTTTGGCACCATAGTTTGTAAACGCTATAACTTTTACCCAAACCAATAAATATACACTGAATGGGTTTTTTTTTTTTATCAAAAACATGTTTGTCCACATTTTTCGCGCTGCATGTATACAGAAATTTTACTTTATTTGAAAAATGTCAGCACAGAAAGTTAAAAAAAATCATTTTTTTGCCAAAATTCATGTCTTTTTTGATGAATATAATAAAAAGTAAAAATCGCAGGAGCAATCAAATAGCATCAAAAGAAAGCTTTATTAGTGACAAGAAAAGGAGGTAAAATTCATTTAGGTGGTAGGTTGTATGACCGAGCAATAAACCGTGAAAGCTGCAGTGGTCTGAATGGAAAAAAAGTGCCTGGTCCTTAAAGAGAACCCGAGGTGGCTTTGTATAACGTTAGTGGGGCACAGAGGCTGGTTGGGCACACTAACACCAGCCTCTGTTGCCCCATGGTGTGTGTCAAAGACCCCCCTGCTCGCCGCTATACCCCCGCAATGCTGGCGACACGCAGCGTGTCGCCAGCACAATGTTTACCCTAGCGCTGTCTGTCAGCGCCGCTCCGCCGCCTCCTCCGCATCGCCGCTACCCGCCCTCGTCCCTTCCCTCACGCTGATTGGAGGGAAGGGACGAGGGCGGGTAGCGGCGATGCGGAGGAGGCGGGGGAGCGGCGCTGACAGACAGCGCTAGGGTAAACATTGTGCTGGCGACGCTCTGCGTGTCGCCAGCACTGCGGGGAGTATAGCGGCGAGCAGGGGGGTCTTTGACACACACCATGGGGCAACAGAGGCTGGTGTTAGTGTGCCCAACCAGCCTCTGTGCCCCACTAACGTTATACAAAGCCACCTCGGGTTCTCTTTAAAAAGAGAACCCGAGGTGGGTTTGAAGTATATTATCTGCATACAGTGGCTGGATCTGCCTATACAGCCCAGCCTCTGTTGCTATCCCAAACCCCCCTAAGGTCCCCCTGCACTCTGCAATCCCTCATAAATCACAGCCACGCTGCTGACAAACAGCTTGTCAGAGCTGGCTGTGTTTATCTCTATAGTGTCAGTCTGCTGTTCTCCCCGCCTCCTGCAGAACTCCAGTCCCCGCCTGCATCCCTTCCCTCCCTGCTGATTGGAGGGAAGGGACGCGGGCAGGGAACGGAGCTATGCAGGAGGCGGGGGAGCAGCTGAGACTGACAATACAGATGTAAACACAGCCTCACAGCATGGCTGTGATTTATGAGGGATTGCAAAGTGCAGGGGGACCTTAGTGGGGTTTGGGATAGCAACAGAGGCTGGGCTGTATAGGCAGATCCAGCCTCTATATGCAGATAACATTCTTTAAACACACCTCGGGTTCTCTTTAAGGGGTAGAAAGACTGTGGTCCTGAAGTGGTTAACAAGGGGGGGCAATCACTTTTTCACACAGGGCCATGTAGATTTGAAGTTTTTTTTTTTTTCCTCACTAAATAATAAAAACCATCATTTAAAACTGCATTTTGTATTCAATTATGTTATCTTTGACTAATAGTTACCGGTTTTTGATGAGCAGAAACATTTAAGTGTGACAAACATGCAAAAGAATAAGAAATCAGGAAGGGGACAAATAGTTTTTCACATCACTGTATACGACTGACAGAGCTGTCTACTACTATCTAACTGAGGAACAGGGTGTTCTTTCTTCCTACTTAACCTATTGTGATTTCCTATTAGCGAAGTACCTAGATTTTAAATGTAGCCATTGAATGTGATCGTGTTTTTATGATCGTGTTGGAAGAAGTGATATTAATTAAGAGGAAATAAAAAAAAAGGGACAGCTTCCAGATCACCTTCAGTGTACAAGATACAGAGGCGCCAAAAGAATAAAAGGTAATTAAATGAACTTAAAAAACCAACTGGTTAAACAGAGGAGGCAGCGGTGGTCTTACCCCCTCCAAAACAGACACAGGCAAGGACTGCGATTCAGACAGTCAACAATTTATTCGGAACTCCAAAAAACAATGCAACGCGTTTCACGGGCCATACATCCCGCTTCCTCAGGCAAAATACAGTAGGAGTCACAGCATCTGTATTATATCACAGAGGCGCCGAGCTCGCTGATATAATACAGATGCTGTGACTCCTACTGTATTTTGCCTGAGGAAGCGGGATGTATGGCCCGTGAAACGCGTTGCATTGTTTTTTGGAGTTCCGAATAAATTGTTGACTGTCTGAATCGCAGTCCTTGCCTGTGTCTGTTTGGAGGGGGTAAGACCACCGCTGCCTCCTCTGTTTAACCAGTTGGTTTTTTAAGTTCATTTAATTACCTTTTATTCTTTTGGCGCCTCTGTATCTTGTACACTGCATTGAGTCCACCCTGGGTGGAGGGTTGTTACCCTATTTTCCTGTCTACAGAGAGCGACTTTTTATTCCTGAGTGGGGTCAGGATTGTTCACCCCACCTGCCTATACAGTGGTTGCCTATTGGTAACCCTGGTTTGTAAGTATAATTTTAACTTCTCATTTATTTTGTTGTCCCCAAGACGAATTACACTATTGGGGCTCTTGGTGTCCCTCTGCTCCATATCACCTTATCCCTATCAATTTAGGTGCAAAAGAGGCTGGGAAGAAGGTCCTTTTCATTCAGGCTTACAATCCACAAATGGGGGGGGGGGGAAGAGAACCTGTCCTATCTGGCTCAATGTCAAATAGGACATCCGTAAGTGGGAGAGGTTAAGAACGACATCCAGGTCAAGCTCTATGTAGTCAGGTCTCAGACTATTAACCCTGTGGAAGACTGTCAGTACAAAGAGCTAGTTACATTCTGGCATATGCAGTTTAATATTTCTCCCTCCAGATTTGCTGAGACGCCCTAGCTGTGGCTAATGCATACGAATGCAGTAGAACACGCTAATAATACCGTCCACTATGGTCACCTATGACCCATGTAATGATTGCTTACTCTTCCACCTAACACATGTCTATACAGCAGCCAATCAGAGAAGGCATCACAGACAGTACATCTTTTCAGTAATACTTTGGAGCCTCCCACACATACATAAGCTGCCATTCTCTTCCTGTTCTGTAAGTTTTTATTTCACATAATCAATTCCAGATTGTCAGGAGACAGAACGCTTAATCACTATTCATGATGCGCAGTTGCCACTGGTTGCCAGGTAACCACTAATACAGTAATATTAATTTTGGTACACAAGTGTTTTCTCTGCGAAGCCACTGAAAGACAAAAACCATGTCACGTCTTTGTGTAAAGAAGAATCCCCAGAAGTCAAAAGAAAAACCGTGCTGAGCTGCGCTCATATTTACATGTGATCTCTGCCAGCCTGAGCTGTACACATGCTAAAAAACATCCTTACTAGTAACTAATATTAGGGGATGGCTAAAAATGGAACACTGAGCCAACTCTAAGAAACTCATTTACGTTCTTACATACACTAAGGTTACTTTTTATTTTCCAATCTGCATTAGAATTGCAAGAAAAACTGTAGTGAAGACAACATACTGAATAAAATTGCTTATTTACAATATTTATAGGATTATTTAGTCACCGTTTGCTCATTGTAAAAGCTTTCCTCTCCCAGATCTACATTCTGAAATGTATCACTGGTGGGTTTTACTTCATGCTCGTTGAGCAGAGAACCTGCAAATACCTGCTTTAGGGAGGCAAAAATGCCCCCCCCCCATGTACAATATTACAAACAGTTTTCCAAATTTCGTATAAAACGTGAAGTATGAGTAATAAGGGTTACAGAAGTAAAAAGGACCGAATAGAGAGCCAAAACAACAAACCCACGACGGGTTTCCTCCTGACCTATCCGCCTCGTTTCGTTGCTCTCTGAAGATATTGGTTTAATAAAGTGACATCATACTGGATTGAACACAAATGTCTCCTACTCAATGCGGCCTTCTCATAGCTTTTATGAGCCCAGAGAAGCAGTGGTGAGTCACAGCCCCGTCAGTAATGCACAGGGAACACGCAGCACAGAATTAAACAGCGCAGCCACTGACAGGCACAAAGCTACGTCTTTCGCTCTTCACGCCATTAATGCTGCACGGTGATGCAAGAAGCAAGTCAACAAGGATATTCTATTGTGCTTTCTCCCTTGATAGGAGAGAGATCTCTGTCATCTCTGAACATGAAAGGCCACCAGGCGTGAGAAGGGTGTTGCCTGGCTCTTGCCCTTACATTACCCTACTGACCCAAATGTTCAGGAAGGAGACAGGCTAATCAGCTAATAAAGTACCAGATCAGGTACTGGCAGTCTGCCACCTACGAGCGGACTAAGACTTGGTTAGAACACCCTAATAGGCGCACAGGAACAAGGGGGGGGGGGGGGGGGTATCTGACTGCTACATAGTTATTTGGGTTGAGAAAAAAAAAAAAAGACATACGTCCATCAAGTTCAACCAGAAAACAAAGCACAACACCAGCCTACTCCCTAACATATCCCTGTTGATCCAGAGTAAGGCGAAAAACCCCTTACAAGGCATGGTCCAATTAGCCCCAGAAGGGGAAAAAAAAAAATCTCTCTCGACTCCAGATGGCAATCAGATAAAATCCCTGGATCTACACCACTGGGCATTACCTAGTAATTATAGCCATGGATGTCTTTCAACACAAGGAAAGCATTGAGGCCCCCTTTAAATGCAGATATAGAATTTGCCATAACTACTTCCTGTGGCAATGCATTTCACATCTTAATCACTCTTACTGTAAAGAACCCTTTCCTAAATAAATGGCTAAAACGTTTTTCCTCCATGCGTAGATCATGTCCTCTAGTCCTTTGTGAAGGCCTAGGGACAAAAAAGCTCATCAGCCAAGCTTTTAGACTGCGCTCTGATGTATTTATACATACTGTCTGACATGGACACGTCTACGCAACACCAACAAAAGATGCCCTGGCCTTCGTTTCAACATGCTGCTGTAAATTTTCTAATTTAGAGTCCTGCAAGTAAATAATTGCTTTAAAAAAAAAAAAAAAAGTTTAGTTTGTGCTGTGCGAATACATAAACTTGCTACCGCACCAGATCACAGGTCCCTTGATCCTCAATCATAAATCTCCATGCAACACACACACACACACACACACACACTTTCTCTCCTCAACAGACCAAACCCCAGATACAAGCCATGGGGGAGCGGGTCCACCTGTGCTGCCCAATGTTGACTAGCTGTCACTAGAGGTGTGGCTGCAATCTCCTCCTTCCTTCATGACAAGTACCTTTTAGCTGTGGGTACCAGGAAGGCAACAAGTAGGGATGCTTGTTGGAATTAGAAGCATGTGAGATCCAAACTAACTTCATCAGGCCAATCACTGTGCCGGGTGAAGATAAACATCTAGCATTCCTAGGATTTTCCTGCCCACCACTGTTCATGGAACAGAAGGTACATGCAGAGAACAATGATCAGACCCGACTATAGATCACAGATATGGGATTAAAGTTTTCACATAGAAATAGATGGCAGTGGGGATTTCAGGGAATAAACAGGGGCATGAATAAGTGGGGAGATCAGTACAGGCTGTCACCTACTTACAAACAGGTTCTGCTCCGGGAGGTTGTTTGGAAGTTGAATGGGTTTGTAAGTCGAGTCATGTATTAAACATAGTGAAACAAGGATAAATGATTAACTTTCGGACATACAGCTTAAACAGAGTTTTAAGGGTTTTTTCTTTTTCAATGAGCTTTCAGTGTACTACTTATAGCAGTTTATACAATACTGCAACATCTAACAAAAATATGTAAAAGGAAAACAAAAACAAAAAAACACACACACACACACACACACACACACACACAAAACTTAGTATGAAATGGACTCGTTTGTAAATAGGGTACTGTCTGTACTGTGCAAAGACTGCATTATTTCTACACCAGTAAATAGGCAGCTGTGAATGTTTATAAGCAACAAGCTACCTGGAAGCTCTCAGATCTCATCGGGAGAACAAAAATAAATAAATAAATGGTGACCGTATAATTGGCGATTTCTCTTGGAGGTACACTTATCCTTTAAGCCTGCCAGCATGCATGCATGATAATTCCACCATGCATGATCATTTAATGATTGTTGCAGCACGGACAACACACCGAATGGAATTGAAACACTAATACTGCAGGGAGCAGGTGTTACTGTGTTATGTGAGTCACACACTCTCCTACACACTAGACTCCCTACAGAAAGCTAGCTTAGGATTTTTTTCATGTAATTTAATGTATGGAAAGAGGCAATAACATAACACAAGGACATAACACTGTTCATATACAAGCTCCTGTGTCCTTACAAATAGTGCACCAGGTTGCTAGATAAAGAATGAATAGAATGAAAATTATAAAGATCCCGTAGGTGGTTTGTGGGCTCTGCTGTGGATACCTTAGTCCCCACAATATTCATAAAATTACGGTGTGCTGTGTGGTGGCCGCGCGCGCGCCTCCCTTGCCCCGACGACAGCCTCCGTTTTGATGCAAATCCACCCGTTCTATATCCGCAAAATGCACCCTATAAGTGTTGAGAGTTTAGCCTGTCTAATTCCCCTCATCTGTGACTAATCACAACTGTAATTTGATCTCTCAGTTGTGCCAGCTCAGGAATCTTGGCAGTCCTCTGCAAAACAGCTCATTTGTAAACACAGGTTGTTAACCCCATGTCTGCTTCAATGAAAGCAGGAAGTAAATACTGCAGATTTCTTGCAAGATTTGTACATGCTGTAACTAAGAAATGTTTTTTTTCTTTAAAGATTATTATGCTGGTGCTTATCTTTTAGAGCAGAGAGAAAGTTCAGAGTTCAGGTCTGCTTTAACATTCAATGCAAAGTTCATGGTATGAATACAGATTGGGGTAAAGTGTTGTATTAGCTAGGTCTGTTTTTAACATCGAGCATCAAGCAACCAGAAAGTAAGCCTATCCCCTCAGATAACCAAAACAAGCACGCAATCAGATAATGAAATAGGCATAGCCCAGATCAGACAGATTGTTAGCCTACAGTAGATGTTGCATCTATTCTTTTTATAGGTTTATATTAAGCACCTGCATATTCCATAGCGCTTTTTAATTGTAGTTATAACGCACAAACATGCAATTATGTGATATAAACAGGAGCCATACACATAATGTACGTCATAACAGTTTAACCCAGTAGGAGGCATATAGAAAAAAAATGCAATAAATATACAGCTAAATCATGACGCATTTGGAGGGGTAGCCCTACCCACACCAGCTTGTAGCCTAAAGATCTGAAAAACAAGGAGAGGGGAGTCTGTAAGCTGTGCCCAGACCGGGAAGGCTAAACTTCAGGTAGGCATACATCTTAAAGAGGAACTGTCAGCCATACTATCTCAGAAGAAACAAACCGTGTATTCCCAGTATAAGGGCCAATGGCCCATATGCAAATCACTTTTTCTACCTAGTTTTATCCTAAGTGATATTTTCTCAACTTGTCAATAACATTTCCTTTTTAAACCACCAGCAAGCAAGACAATACTGAGAATAATTTTGGTAGTACTTTCTCCATCTACTTTTCGAACTTTTTCAATTACAAAGTGATGGAGAGGTATTTAAAAAAAAAGAGAATGAACAAAAATTACCTCTTTGGAGAAAAGTTAATTGCATATGGGCCAATGTGTCCTATGCTAGATTGCATACCTTCCTAAAGAAAGGAGTTTTCAGTTCTAGAGGGATGGAGAGTACTGAATTGTCTGTGGAAAGGAATTCTAAAGGATAAGAGAAGCTTGCACAAAGTCTTGAATTCGGTCGTGAGAGGAGACTATTAGAGCAGACAAGAAGAAAAGTTCATTTCCAAAGTGGAGGTTACGTTTTTGGTGGTTTCTAAAGCCTGATCTACAAGGTAGAATATTCCGTCAGATCGGATCGATTAGATAGCTTCCAACCAGTCAAATCAAATTGCATTCGATTTTGCAATAGATTTTGGGTACTAACAGCAAAATATATAGCAAAATAGATCTGAAACAATTTGGACTTCTACACAGGATGCAATTTCTTATTAGATCTAACAGATCTGTCTGATGGGAAATTGTACCGTGTAGATGAGGCTTATAGCCCAATCCACACCATGCAATTACTCGTCAAATAGATGGGTCGAACAGATAATTTCCAACAGGTCTGATCTGATTTCCGATTGATTTGCATAGAAGAGATCAGAAAAACAATCGGAAATCAGATTGGATCTGTTGGAAATTATCCATTGACCCATCTATCTGATGGGAAATTGCATGGTGTACCAGGCATAAGGTTTAAGGTAGCATCTTGTGAAAGTGCCAAGTTACAGAGTTTTATAGGTTAGTGTTAGAAGCTTGAACAGAATTCCAAATGTGGAGTAGGAAGCCAAATGAGAGGATGGCAGAGCAAAGCAGCAATTGAGGCCCGAGAAAAACAACAAATAAAAGTGGCTGAGTTGCACAGCAATCAAGGAGTAGATCAGACTTGGACAGGATCAGCAAAGAGGTTTCTTGAATATTCATTTATTTCACATGACATAATTGAAACAATAGCAAAACAAAACCTACTGGTCTGTTGACCTACATGTCTCTGGGTGACTTAGTAAATGCCTCTTAGCTTAAATATAGGTTGCCTCATAAGTGCCTTCAGAGAGAAGAAGCTTTAGATAAAAGATCAAATCATGTGCAGAGGATAAGAAAAAGAAACACAAGCACCAGTTTTAAATGTATGGATTTGTTCCTATTTTTTTTTCTTCCTGTTTCCCTATCCCAGCACAAGGCTATTTATATCTCTGAGATAAAACTTTCATCATCACTATTGCATAACCTTATGAAAGTTCAGCTACACTTTACTCTGGGAGCGTCTTGAACATGGTCCAGGTAAAGTGGAGGAAGTTCTAGGGAATCTCTCTCAGAAACAACTAAGAGCCCAGTATGGTGTAGTAAGTTGACAGAGGAAAATTGTGAAGTACATAGTAAACAGAAGGGTCTTCCCAAGCCTGGGTCACCTGAAAGGCAACCACCTACACAGCAGATGAGGAACACAAGACCTTTCTCATGTGGATCTAATGGTGGATCCACACGGTGCGTTCGCGCACTCGATTTCCCGATCGATTCATTTCCAACAAGTCTGATTTGGATTTCGATGGATCGTTAGGTCGATTCGCATGCAAAATATGCCAAATCGACCTAACGATCTATCGAAATCCAAATCGGACATGTTGGAAATAAACGAATCAACGGGAATCGAGCGGGAAATCGACTGCGCGAACGCACCGTGTGGATCCAGCATAACAGATAAACTTGCTGAGTAGTTGCAGTCCCTCCACCCAAAAGGGGAAGAAAAAAAAAAAAAAAAAAAAAAGGGGCCTGAATGGCACTACATATATGTAGTCTATGCACTGTGTACAGATAGATGAACTTATAAAGTTAACATCTGGTACATCATAGTGGATGGAACAGAACACGGCTGTGGAGTCGGGACAAAAATCTTCCGACTTCAGTTTATGAAACAACCGACTCCAACTCCGGGTACTGAAAATGGCCACGACTCCTTAGTCTAATACTTAACAGGGCTGTGGATTTTGTACAAAATCATCCGACTCTGAAGTTTATAAAATCTCCGACTCCGGGTACCCAAAATTGCTCCGGCTCCAACTCCACAGCCCTGGAACAAACTCACATTTATATCTGTAAGTAGCACTTATTTCTCCTGAAGCTGAAGCTTTGCTAAAGCATTGTGCCATCTTCACCCTAGTTAACTCCCCTGCCCCGGTCTCTCCTGCTCTCTGCCTGTCTGGATCAAATTACTTCTCTTTTCACAGCATGTGGGAGAGAGAAGAGACGGGAAAACTGCTGCAGCTGTCTTAAGTCTGTTTGCTATAATTCTTATTTCAGATGTCTGTCTGCCTAGATTAGATCACATGGACATGATGGAGTTATGACATCAATCCCCCAGCATCCTTTGCACCTATGGTTTGGAAAGAAAAAAAGGCCAGGGCCCAATTTCACACTGGGGGTGGGGATTTCAAGCCCATGGTCCATATGCAATTCCCTTTTTCTCCTGAGTTTTCTCCTAGGTGATCTTTTCACAACTTGCCATATAACTCCTTTTAAGCTTCCAGCAAGCAAGCAAATACTTAAAATAAATTTGGTGGTACTCTTTCACTAACTTCTGGGTACTTTTTCACTTGTAAAATGTTTAAAAGAGAAGATGAAAAATATCACCTAGGAGATAACTAAGGTTAAAAAGTGAATTGTATATTGGCTCATAAGTGGAATACGGACCCTGGGGGTGAGGGAAAAAAAAAAAACACACTATTATACAGTATATAAAAGAAGACCGAGGTGAGAGGTATATGGAGGCTGCCATAATTATTTTCTTCATCATTCCGGCAGCTAAACTTGTCAAACCATCTGATCTGCATGCTTGGTTAGGATCTATGGCTAATAGTATTACAGGCAGAGGATCAGGACAGCCAGGCAATGTGCATTGTTTAAAAGGAAATAAACATGTCAGCCTCTGTATGTCTCTCAACCTCAGGTTCCCCATTTAAAAAAAAACAAAAAAAAAAAAACCCACCACTGGCCCAAAACAAGTCATAATCAGGAGCTGGCGCAAGTAATCAGATACCTGCCAAGGCACAACTGCTGACTACAAGCATATCCTCCTAGAATTACTTCCAAAGGGCAAATATTTAATCAAAATGCTGCTGACGGTAATCTGAAAAAAACAAAACATTTGTTTACAAAATGAGGTCTGCTGGCTTGGATGGAAATATTCACCTGGTTCAAACCCTTACCTCAGGTCAGCGCCACAGAACAATCCCCACCAAGACCTCCAGGCACAGGAAGACCTTTTTCCCACAAGAAGTCCTCCTTCTGAACTTCTGCTCCCTCCCCAGCCTCCCTCACCCATCTCTCTGGTTCTCTTGCTTCCCTGAAGCCATGCCCTACTGTCTGCATGTCTATTTTTTTAGTGTTCAATGTTCGCTGCTTGTGATGGAGGGCTTACGAGTTTTAGTGGGCTCTCCCCCTTTGCCTCCTGGGCAGGCTCGCTGGGCTATGTGTATTACCATTAGTCACTTCCATATTCGCCATCATACTCCGCCCAACATATTTCATCACACACACCTCATGACTCATCAAGGGCATAGATTGGGTGTGATCTTTTCCTACTCCCTTTCAATTTTTCCCTCCCATAGGCAGGGTTATGTTAATTAAGCTAATGTCTATAGCAGGGAAAAAATTCAAAAAAAGGGAGCGGGAGAAGATATAAATCACTCCCAATCTATCGTGACTCCGTACCCCTGATGAGTCATAGGGTGTGTGACGAAACATGTTGGGCGGAGTCTGACACAGAAACAGGAAGTGACTAACAGAACATGCAGCCCTGCAAACCTGCCCAGTATGCAACGGGGGAGAGCCCACTAAAGCAGCGCAGCCTAATGACAGGAGCGCAAGCTCAGCACACGCTATGCTGTGGTAGTGCAGCTAGTGTGCACTGGTAACTTACGATCACCCCTCCAAACTAACGGCCGCTCCACTGAACCCACCCCGATCCCCAGCTTGTCAAATGGCTTTGACGAGTGACAGGCAGCCTACTGGGCCAATCAAAGCGCTAGGATCACGTTCATTAAAGTCACTGGACACGCCAGGGCTCAGGGCAGCGGCGGTTAGTTCGGAGGAGCAAGCGCAAGTTACCAGCACACACTAGCTGCACTACCGCAGCATAGCGTGTGCCGAGCTCGTGTTCCTGTCATTAGGCTGCGCTGCTTTAGCTTGATTAATCTACCACTATGTTCTCTGTTACAAACTTTAATAGAATTTGTATTGGTTTCATGGAATTACACTATGAAAAAGTATTTATCTTTATGAGATAACCCAACTTTTAAAAAACCATTAGTGTGCTAGCCACAGAGGAGAGAGGAGAAAAGAGGTGGTTATGTGGTGAATTAAATGAATGAATGATTAGGGCCATAGTGGAATCTTTTTGCCCAGAGTCAGTGGGGTAACAGTGGTCACAGCCATTGGGCGAGTTCTCTCCCTCAAGGGTGACCCAATGGAGGAACCTGATGTGAAGTGCTAATGATCTGGAGTGGAGTGACTGATGCTTGTATTCATTACTAGTATTTGATGAGGTCTGCCAAACCTGAAGATAGGACTGTGGTTATTCTTTAATTGTATTGGGACTGATTAAGCCTATGCACATCTTCTATATTTTGAGTCGGGCCACGTTTAATGGAGCTAGCCCTGTGCTCTAATAGTACTTTAGGGTCCTTAACCAGCTTAAACTGCTGAAATTAAAGGAGAACTGTAGTGAGAGGTATATGGAGGCTGCCATATTTATTTCCTTTTAAACAATACCAGTTGCCTGGCTATTCAGCTAATCCTCTGCCTCTAATACTTTCAGCCATAGGCCCTAAACAAGCATGCAGCAGATCAGGTGTTTCTGACAAATTTAGACAGATGACAAGATTAGCTGCATGCTGGTTCCTGGTGTGATTCAGACACTTCTTTAGGCAAATAGACCATCAGGGCTGCCAGGCAACTGGTATTGCTTAAAAGGAAATAAATATGTCAGCCTCCATATCCCTCTCACTACAGTTCTCCTTTAAACATATCTCTGTGCAGAATTTAGCCACTATTCAGCACTCCCCATATGCAATGCTACCTATTGAAGAACAACCCATGAAAAAGTGGAGAGAGCATCCTGTCCAGTCTGTGGAGCCTTTCCAGGGCCATGTATGTTCTATGTAAAAGGCATAAATGGACTTCCATACGCGAGGCTTTGTGACTTCACCAGGACAACGTTTCAAAGCACCTAGGGCCTAAACCATCAAATTTATCACAGGTGGGGACATCTTTACTGCTAACAAGGGACATCACTGTGAAATGTTTGTTCTGTATTCCGAAGTGATTAAAAACACCACATGGTCTCCCAGAGTGCTAAACATCATTGGGAGGGCGGGGTTATATACCAATACATCGATAGAGGAAGCATGTTTGATGCGGAGACCAGGATAATTCATGTGAACGGGGTATTCTGAATGATTTACTACATTCTGCTTTATGTTGTTACAGTGCCTCAGCAGTTTTGAACTCTTGCACAACACACAATGAAAACATTTATTCCACACCGTTGAAGAAATTTGCTTTTGTGCTTGTTTATGCAGATAAATGTGTCTAATTTGTTCTCATCAGCAACTGAATAGACTGCAGGAGAGCTCTGCCAGGCCGCTCTCCATAGAGTAAAACACTGAGGCCTAACCCTTCTAATGCCTTCTGCAAGTGTGCACCCAAGTAAAACTTCTGTTTTTTTTTCCTTTTTAGGATTTCGATAAACTAATGAAGATTTTTTTTCCCATAAATGTCATCGTGCTGTGGCTAATCTTTTAGAGCAGAGAGGAAGTTCTGAGTTTAGTTAGACTTTAGGGGTCAAAGAAGATCATTTAGGCAAGAGATAAACAGAGGCGGAAGCTAGCAGTGCATCCCTCTGACCATGCTTTTTTCTGAATGAGCAAAGGTAGAAATTCTTTTCATAAAGGAAAAGAAGAAACTCACACAGTAAACAGATTTAACAACAAGTAGGCTATTGACATTCAACACTGTCCTGTATCTGGAGATAGAACCAGCAACATTTTAGCAAGCAGAACACATCACAAGCTTAGAAAAGCTAATGGCCAGTGTCCGTACCACAGAAAATAGCAAGCAAGGAGTTGTGGGTAGGCAGGAAAGGCAACACAAGTATCCCTGTACCACATGTACTCACAGTGGTAACCCACCACACCATAAATCCAAAAGCAAAAAGTTCAGAGCTTACATTTCCGCTCTTCAGGAAACCATCCATTCATACAAAGAAAAAGGAAAATTAAGCAGTTGTGCATGACAGTCTGTAATGCTGATGCCATTTATTCAACATAAACACCAGATCTCAGAAGCTTGTCCTCCAAAAGGGTAAAAGGTCTATGTTAAGGTGGCCACACACACTACAATTTTTTAAATATTCATTTAATTTAAGAATTGCAATACATTTTTCTGCCTGATTGTAACATTGCAAAAATATGACCAACATACCGCACACACATGTTCAATTTTTCTACAATTATGATAAAAATTATTGTAAACTCTGAGAAAATTGCCTGGGTGTGTATATTAATAAATTGACAATCTAAGGAGCCAGCTCAAAATCAATCTCTTTCTTGATCGGAAGCAAATCTGACATGCTGAAAAATATCGGTCGCAATGCTGGCTAACGTTCTGCGAAGGTGTCCTTTCAATCAATTTTCAATCGATAACCATTCAGAAATATGATCGGAAATCTTATAATTATATCAGCAATACAGTAAGCAAACTATCTATATCCAAGAGCTTACACTCAACTCATACATGGTCGGCACATTGGTGCAATGAACAGCCCTCGCTCCTTGCAGCTCTCATTCCCTGCCTTTAAACCCAGCCAGGGCATGGGAAGAACATACAGCGCACAGAGTGCTGTAGGTTATCCCTGTATCTGCATGGGTTTCCTCTGTGCATCCCGGTTTCCTCCCACAACCCAAAATCAGTTAAGTTATCTGGCTTCCCTCTAAATTGGCCCTAAACTATGATGGACATGTGATTATGACGAATTAGATTGTGAGCTCTTCTGAGGGGACAGTGCCAAGTACTATGTAAAGAACTGCGGAAAATAACAGCACTATATAAAAATACTAAGTAATACAGACAGTCCCAGACGACTAGAGTTAAAACGTTTCAAAGATACAAACAAAGTTGTCTTCATGTACAAAATATACAATTCAGCTTTACTATTACATATTATTGTTGTTAAATGTTACAGTATTATATAAACTGGTATTGATAGTTTAAAAACACTTTAAAAGCTCATTGAAAACAACCAAAAACAAACAAAAAAACAAAAAACAGTTTAGGGCCCGTTCAGATCAGAAATGCGGATGGCTATGCGTGCGGAACGCGTGCGGACCGCAACGCGTACGAACGCATGGCCATCCGCGTTTGTGTGCGTTGCGTGGCTGATCCCATCACTGAAAAGTGAATGGGACAGCCACGCGTTTTTGCAAAATCTGCGTGCAGCATGCGTTCCCGGACCGCACAGGTCCGGAACGCATGCAGTGTGAACATCAGACATTGCACTCTATGCAATGTCTGATGTCGTGCGTTTTGGCCACCTGCACGCGTTTCCAAAACGCGGCTGGACACGGAATGTCCAAATCCAAAGTTGGCCGAAAGTAAATCATTAAAGGCCCATACACACGTCGGATTTGCGCGGACGGGTCGTTTGAACGTTCCGTCGTTTGCACGTTTCCGCATGAAATCCGGCGTGTGTACAGACTATCGTTCGGGAGATAAGACTGGTTACCAACGATCCGCCGGGCGGATCGTTGGTAACCAGTCTTATCTCCCGAACGATAGTCTGTACACACGCCGGATTTCATGCGGAAACGTGCGAACGACGGAACATTCAAACGACCCGTCGTTCGCGCAAATCCGAGGTGTGTATGGGCCTTTATCCACGTTTTACCATATTTAACACAGGACTCAGCTTACAATCTCCCTAAATGGAACGTGTTCATAATTCGTTATAATTACAATAAACTTAGTAAATTACAGCTCCTCGGAATCTTCTCAACTCAAAGACCCCCATTTAAAGTGGACCTGAACTCTTGCACAAGAAAGAAGTAAACCAGAGAAATGCACCCTGTGTGTATTTAGAGAGTTTAGCCTGTCTAATATCCCCTCATCTGTGACTAATCACAAGTGTAATTTGATCTCAGCTGTGTCAGCTGGCAGTCTCAGCACAGAGCAGCTAATTTGTAAACACAGGGTGTTAACCCTATGTCTGCTTCCATGAAAGCAGGAAGTAGACACACTGCAGATTTCTATCACCCGTAACAAAGAAAAAAAATTCTTTAAAAAAGGTTATTATGCTGTTGCTTATCTTTTAGTGCAGAGAGGAAGTTCAGGTCCGCTTTAACTCGCATACCTAACTTATCAATAATGTGGATCAATGTAATCTAGAATCCCAACATATTCTGCATGACGGATGGAAGAGCAGACAAATGGCTTCATACAAACTCACAACCTGACCTCAGTGGGAAGAGAAGAAGCAATTCAATCAAGTCAGACGCCCTCATTTCAGTATTCAACTCTCTGGTATCAGCCATAGGGACAGTGCAATGGAACTGCCAACGTAGAATAGTAATAAACTAGAATTAACATTAACAATGCCAACGTACAAGCTGCAAATTGTCATTAACCAAGTGTTGTGTGTAAACAAATACACAACACGGCAACATCCTCTTCCATACATGTAAGGACAGGCTAATCCAAAGCATGACTGAGGTTCATGTTGTAACCTCTGCCTATTGCTGGCAGAGGAGTTGGAGAATGAGATACTCGTAATTCTATCTTACGTGCAATTTTGATGCAAATGACATGTAGCTTGGAAATGGCCCAATCAAAGTCGACAGGAAGTGAATTTGATTGGTTCAGTTCCAAGCTGCTTAGAAAATGCTTAAAATCAGATATATTAGCATCTCACCGACCACCTTTAGCCATCACTTTAACGGTTACCCATTCTAGTATGATACCATTTATTAACTAAAAAGAATAAAAAGCTTTCGGCTTTGCAGCCTTCATCGGGCTTAAATCCTGAACAGGATTTAAGCCTGACGAAGGCTGCAAAGCCAAAAGCTTGCTTATTCTTATTAGTTAGCCAATAAATGGTATCATCCTGATTTAAAACTTCTTGCTTTTACTGATGGTTAACACGGTACAATACCCTACTGCCATTCTAGTATTTACAAGCGGTGCTGAACTCTTGCACAGGACAGAAGGATAACAGAGAGAAATGCACCCTGTATGTATTTAGAGAGTTTAGCCAGTCTAATTTCCCCCTCATCTGTGACTAATCGCAAGTTGTAATATGATGTCTCCCCGTGACAGTTGACTGCCACGGCAGATAAGCTCATTTGAAAGCACAGGAGGCAAGCAATTTGTCTGCTTCCATGAAAGCAGGAAGTAGATACACTGCAGATTTATTTTTGGATTTGTATCAGCTGTAACAAAGAAATGTTTTCCTTTAAAGGTTATTATGCTGTTGTGCATCTTTTAGAGCAGAGAGAAAGTTCTGAGTTCAGGTCCGCTTTAATTATTCCGTACAATCACAGAGACTGCACTCAGAGCAAGATTTGTGACACATTCAATGATTTATCTAAGCAATACGGTTACAGGACCAATTGCTCATACTCCATGAATCATACAACGATCAACAAAAAAATATCACAATCGTTTATTTTAAATGACACGGCTGCTTTGTCTACAGTGTCATTAAAAGCGCCTACAGACACAGAGGTATAATATACGCCCCCAAAAAACAGCAGCTCACTTAGATGGCAAGCGGTAGTCTTGTCTCCCCGTACCATCAGCCGTGTGCATCAAGACACAGGAAATAGGGTGGAACAATCTTTCATTACAGGATGGAGTTCAAACAAACCTGTTAATGAAGTAGTTTGCCAGACATCAGGTGACCCTGGCACATTGTTCAAGAATATGGTGCAGCAAATATGAATCCTGGCCATGCAGGGAAGAAACTTTGCACGATCAACCGCCCTCACCTAGGCGTGGCCTAATCATGGGGAGGACTAGTCATTCCAGAATTGTGGAACAACACCATCCAATCTAGGTGCAAAGGCATTTTTCATCAGCCCCAGTCTTAAGAGAAACCAAGGTGGGCAGATGGGACACCGAGCAAAAAACGTTTACACCTGTCATATCATTACAACTAAACCTATAGTTATTCTCTCCCTGACGCTGCAGGATTGTACTTAAATCGGAATGTAGGGACTGTACAAAGTTACATTTCCATTAAATCCTCAAAAGTAAGCAAAAGCAATGTCATTGCATAAGTTTCTTGTTAAAGCCAAACAAAACAAAAAAACAAAAAAAGTTGGTGTGAGCGACAGATGGCAATGATTCTGTTAAAGTGAAAGCCTTAACATCTTTATTTTACACAGTACTTTGTATTAAATATTTTTCCACAACCGTTTTTGGATTGTGGAATGAATCACTTGAATTTACATTAATCCTTTTGGGGACATTTGCTTTGATATCAGTGCTTTGGATTATAAGCATGTTTTCGGAACGAATTATGCTCACAAACCAAGGTTCCACTGTATTAACCTTTGTCATTGCAGATGAGGGGGGGGGGGGGGGGGGGGGAGCAGTACCACTGATACTGACATTTCTATATGCTAGGATCTAATAGACATTATCTTTAAAGGTATACTCACAGTACTGCTAATTATGTGTTGCAATGAGATGGTAAATAGTGTTTTTTTTTTATTATTATTATATTGCTTCTGTGTGTCACCAACATCAATGATAAGGATCTCCCAAACACTAACCAACAACCACAAACCTATCTTCCCCATCCCTGAAACCTATCGATGCTCGCTGTCTTGTAGACAGTGTGGAGGTGCCCAGGAAGGCGGGTAATTTGGGTGCTGCCACAGACTGCAATGGCAATTGCGGCTAAAGCGGTTCCCAGTGTATAATTTAGTGTTAGGCGTAGAGTTTACAGTAAAGCTAGATTTAAGAATAGCTAGGGGGAGCAAGTATAAGCCTTAGAACTATATCAGCGGTATTGCCAGTGCAATAACAGCCTGTGCTGCCCATATGCTGCTCAGCTTAAAGTGGACCCAAACTAAAAATACAAGATTTCAGAAATAAAATCTATTTTCTAAATTATAATAAATAGCAGCCTTTTTTCAGCTGCATGATGACAAATATAAAATATTTTACATTTATTGGAGAAACCCCTCCCCTTCCTTTCATATTGCCGGCAAATAATCCGGCAAACTTGTGGAGTAGATGGTGTCCAGCAAAGGAGAATTGCTAATGGCTGCCACCTGTATAACCCTAGTTATGCAAAGAGAAGGGTGAAAAGCATGCACTGAAATGCTCATAGGCTTGAAGGAGTGTTTATCTTTGTATGTGTCAGAGTGGTGCAACTAAATATTTTTAATTAAAAAATGTTTGGTTTGGGTCCGCTTTAAAGAGACTGAAGCGAGAATAAATCTCGCTTCAGAGCTCATAGTTACTCGTGCCCTGCTAAAACGCCGCTATCCCGCGGCCTAACGGGGGTCACTTCACCCACAAACCCACCCACGCAAAAGTTGGTCGCAAACTTGGTCATAAAATTCTCTTCCTGGAGGCAGGGCTAACGGCTGCAGCCCTGCCTCTCAGCGCCGTCTATCAGACGCGCATCGCCGCCTCTCCCCCGCCCCTCTCAATGAAGGAAGACTGAGAGGGGCGGGGGAGAGGCGGAGATACACGTCTGACAGACGCGTGTGGGGCAGGGCTGCGGCGGTTAGCCCTGCCCCAATGCGGAAGCGCTCCCCCGCTGTACGGAGGGGATTTGGGGTTGAAGGGACCCCCGTTAAGCCGCGGGATAGCGGCGGTTTAGCAGGGGCACACATGCCCCTGCTATCTATGAGGTCTGAAGCGAGATTTATTCTCGTTTCAGACTCTCTTTAAACATCATCACGTGCTTAAAGAAATGTAGCAAAAGCGGGGGAAAGAAAGAAATGAATACATTGCAAAGTGGAAGTTAAAAAATATAAAAGAGATCAAGAAATGATTGATATTTGCCATGTAATTTGTTCCTGTTGTTTGATCCACAACCAGCCCGCAAGTTACCATCTTTACTACTGGCAGTCATGGGGAAAAAAAAGAAAAAAAAAAAACCAGTACCAATTGCCATTATCTATAGCAACACCTAAAACGCCCACGCCTGGTTTAACCTCTTGACGACCAGCTAACGCCGATTGGCGTAAACTGGTCGTCTGCGGGTTACCATGGAAACGGCCGCTCGGTCGAGCGGCCTTTCCATGTCAGTTCACGGAGGGTGTCTCCGTGAACAGCCGGAGAGCCGCCGATCGCGGCTCGCCGGCAAAATGTAAACAGGCGGGGAAAAAATCCTCGATGTTTACATCATACGGGGCTGCTGCGCAGCAGCCCCGTAAGGCAGATCGGCGATCCCCGGCCTCTGATTGGCCGGGGATCGCTGGCATATGATAGGCTGAAGCCTATCCTTCGATGCGCAGGACGGAAATCCGTCCTGCGCAGCTCACAGGGGAAGGGAGAGGGAGGGAGCGGGCGAGAGGGCGGAAAGCGCTGCGGAGGGGGGCTTTGAAGAGCCCCCCCCGCTAAGCAACTGCAGCCGGCGGCGATCAGACCCCCCCAGCAGGACATCCCCCTAGTGGGGAAAAAAGGGGGGGTAGTCTGATCGCCCTGCTGCACTCCTGATCGGTGCTGCGGGCTGTAGAGCCCACGCAGCACCGATCAGTGAAAAATCCCCTGGTCGGCAAGTGGTGGAAGTGTCATCTCCCCTCGACAAATTACTGTC
>NW_027152555.1:22500-25000 GCF_040937935.1 Hyperolius riggenbachi
GATAGATAGATAGACAGATAGATAGATAGATATGGATATAGATAGATATGGATATAGATAGATATGGATATAGATATAGATAGATAGAGAGAGATAGAGATAGATAGATAGATAGATAGATAGATAGATATGGATATAGATAGATATAGATAGATAGATATGGATATCGATAGATAGATATAGACAGATATGGATATAGATAGATATAGATATATAGATATGGATATAGATAGATAGATAGATAGATATAGATATATAGATATGGATATAGATAGATAGATAGATAGATAGATAGATAGATATGGATATAGATAGATATGGATATAGATAGATGTGGATATAGATAGCTGTGGATATAGATAGCTGTGGATATAGATATCTGTGGATATAGATATCTGTGGATATAGATAGCTGTGGATATAGATAGCTGTGGATATAGATAGCTGTGGATATAGATAGCTGTGGATATAGATAGCTGTGGATATAGATAGCTGTGGATATAGATAGCTGTGGAGATAGATAGCTGTGGAGATAGATAGCTGTGGAGATAGATAGCTGTGGAGATAGATAGCTGTGGAGATATAGATAGATAGATATAGATAGATATAGATATGGATATAGATAGATATGGATATAGATAGATAGATATAGATATGGAAATAGATAGATATGGATATAGATAGATATATATATATATATATAGAGAGAGAGAGAGAGAGAGAGAGAGAGAGAGAGAGAGAGAGAGAGAGAGAGAGAGAGAGAGAGAGAGAGAGAGAGAGAGATGAATATAGATATAGACAGACAGATAGATAGATAGATAGATAGATAGATAGATAGATAGATATGGATATAGATATATATATATATAGATATAGATAGATATGGATATAGATAGATATGGATATATAGATATGTATATAGATAGATATAGATAGATATGGATATAGATGGATATAGATAGATATGGATATAGATATAGATAGATAGATATAGATATGGATATAGATAGATATGGATATAGATATAGATATATATAGAGAGAGAGAGAGAGAGAGAGAGAGAGATATGGATATAGATAGATAGATATAGACAGATAGATATAGATATATAGATATGGATATAGATAGATATGGATATAGATAGATATAGATAGATATGGATATAGATATAGATAGATATGGATATAGATATAGATAGATATGGATATAGATAGATATGGAAATAGATAGATAGATAGATAGATAGATAGATAGATAGATATGGCTATAGATAGATATAGATAGATATGGATATATAGATATGTATATAGATAGATAGATATAGATAGATATAGATAGATATGGATATAGATAGATATGGATATAGATATACCGTACTTTCCGCCGTATAAGACGCACTTTTTCTCCCCCCAAAATGGGGAGAAAAAGTCCCTGCGTCTTATACGGCAAATGCAGGAAATCCCCGACTTACGAACGCCCGCCGATAAGAACCGCGACCCGCCTGCATTGGCTTGCTGTGTGGTCCGCTCCCCTTCCCCTTGTAATCAGTGTGGCGGCGGCGGCGGCATGTATGTATCAGCGTTGCCGGTATCACTGCCCGGCTCCCCGCGCTGACAGCTTTCCCAATCTTTCCTCCCCGCATATGTGCGCCCCCCCCCCCTGGTGTCCGCGCTGCCCCCGCTTGTGTGTCCGCTCCCCCAGGGTGTCAGCATAGCGCTGGGCAGTCATACTTACTCCAGCCGCTCTCCGGGAATGCAGACCTGGTCTCCTCTCTGTCGCTCCTCTAGTGATGGCTTCTGTAATACGCGTCATTGATGAAGCCATCACTAGAGGAGCGACAGAGAGGAGACCAGGTCTGCATTCCCGGAGAGCGCCTGGAGTAAGTTTGACTGCCCAGCGCTATGCTGACACCCGGGGGGAGCGGACACACAAGCGGGGGCAGCGCGGACACCAGGGGGGGGGGGGCGCACATATGCGGGGAGGAAAGATTGGGAAAGCTGTCAGCGCGGGGAGCCGGGCAGTGATACCGGCAACGCTGATAAATACATGCCGCCGCCACACTGATTACAAGGGGAAGGGGAGCGGACCACACAGCAAGCGGGCCACACAGCACACAGCAAGCAGGCATATGCTGATTACAAGGGGAAGGGGAGCGGACCACACAGGGAGATGAGGGGAAGGGGCATCTGAGGGCACATGGGGAACACCTGGGGGCAACACCTAAGAGCACATGGGGGCGCCTGAGGACTACACTAAGGGCACATGGGGACACTGGGGGCCACACTGGGACCACCTAATGGCACATGTGGGACACCTGGGGGCCCACTTGGAGCACCCAAGGGCACATAGGGGACATCTGAGGACTACACTAAGGGCACATGGGGACACTGAGGGCACATGTGGGACACCTGGGGGCAACACTGGGAATACCTAAGGGCACATGGGGAACACTGAGGGCACATGAGACATTTGGGGGCCACACTGGGAACACCCAAGGGCAC
>NW_027152555.1:32500-69702 GCF_040937935.1 Hyperolius riggenbachi
AGTTTGTACTGTAAGCTGAGTAATGGCCTCATTACAGTGATGCACTACAGCCAAAATATCACTCGGACTGCTCTGTCTCCTTGGCTGTTTGAAAGTTTTGCTAGTAGTCCTCCATCTAACTTCAGAAGCTTCATCTGACTACTTGCCAGAATCTTCCTCTGTGCCTGCAGCCAGATCCAGTTCTTACCCTTGCTATCTTTACCAGCTTCCTTAACTACCCCCCACCCCCATGTGGCTTTAACAAGGTACTTAAAGAGACTCTGAAGCGAGAATAAATCTCGCTTCAGAGCTCATAAATAGCAGGGGCACGTGTGCCCCTGCTAAAACGCCGCTATCCCGCGGCTAAACGGGGGTCCCTTCACCCCCAACCCACCCCCCGCAAAAGTGTGTCGTGAAAAGGTCGCTGGCTGTCTCTTCCTGGAGGCAGGGCTAACGGCTGCAGCCCTGCCTCCAGTCGCGTCTGTCAGCGGCGCATCGCCGCCTCTCCCCCGCCCCTCTCAGTGAAGGAAGACTGAGAGGGGCGGGGGAGAGGCGGAGAAACGCGCTGACAGACGCGCGTGGGGCAGGGCTGCGGCGGTTAGCCCTGCCCCAACCAGGAAGCGCTCCCCCGGTGTATCGAGGGGGATTTGGGGGTGAAGGGACCCCCGTTAAGCCGCGCTATAGCGGCGTTTTAGCAGGGGCACACGTGCCCCTGCTATTTATGAGGTCTGAAGCGAGATTTATTCTCGCTTCAGACTCTCTTTAATGACTGTTATTTTTGAGGATTACTGGAAATCTGACTTTACACAGTCTTTATACTCAGATTAAAGGACAGCTGAAGTGAGAAGATTATGGAGACTGCCATGTTTATTTCCTTTTAAACAATACCAGTTGCCTGGCTGCCCTGCTGGTCTGTTTGGCTGCAGAAATGTCTGAATCACACCAGAAGCAAGCATGTAGCCAATCAGACAGATCTGACAATAATGTAAGAAACCCCTGATCTGCTGCATGTTTGTTCAGGGTCTATGGCTGAAAGCATTAGATGCAGAGGGTCAGCAGGGCTGCTAGGCAACTGGTATTGCTTAAAGAGACTGAAGTCTCATAAAAATAATCTTTCCCAGAAAGTCATTTCGGACAGCACCCCTGGATGACACCTGTCTCCCTCCTCACCGTGGACAGGAAACTGTTAAAACAAAGATTTGCATAAGCAATAGGCAGCCGTACATAAGATACATTCAAGCTACAGTACAACAGTTTAGTTCCTGTCCTGGACGGGATGCGTGGGAGAGGTCTCCAGGGGTGCCATCCATGTCAGGCGGCAGGGGCAGCATTTTCCAGGGCTCCAGTAGGCGCTATTCAGTGAGACAGTCTGGAGCCCTGCATCGTGTAGGAGGCTTCTCCATTGGCGGCAGCGGCTGTATGCGCGCAGGTGCGCATGGAAGAAGGTTCACTTCCGGTTTAACCGGAAGTAGTCGCGCGCATGGCGTCCCGCATGATCTGAGGTCTGAGTCGGGCGGCAGGGTTCGCGGCGGTGATTAGAGGATCAGCATACAGCTGATCTCTGAAGGTAAGGGCTGATTTGCAAACAATAGGCAGCAGGTGCTGCATAATTAATGAATCAGCAGCATCATAAGTGTGTTTGGCCATGATTCAGTTTGGTTTGTGACTGGGAATCATGGAGGACACCTCTGGATCAGCTCCTGTACAATCTGCAAAGACTGCCCAAGATCCCTCTCTGGCAAGTAGATGGATTGTGTTATTCTGCTTAGCTGGATATATATATATATATATATATATATATATATATATATATATATATATATATATATATATATATATACAGTGGTGTGAAAAACTATTTGCCCCCTTCCTGATTTCTTATTCTTTTGCATGTTTGTCACACTTAAATGTTTCTGCTCATCAAAAACCATTAACTATTAGTCAAAGATAACATAATTGAACACAAAATGCAGTTTTAAATGATGGTTTTTAGTATTTAGCGAGGAAAAAACCTCAAAACCCACATGGCCCTGTGTGAAAAAGTGATTGCCCCCCTTGTTAAAAAATAACTTAACTGTGGTTTATCACACCTGAGTTCAATTTCTGTAGTCACCCCCAGGCCTGATTACTGCCACGCCTGTTTCAATCAAGAAATCACTTAACCTGCTGAGCGGTCTGGACGAGCTCAGCTCGTCCAACACCGCCAGAGGCTGCCGCTCAGGCCCTGCTGGGCCGATTTTGATGAAATAAAAAGCAGCACACGCAGCCGGCACTTTGCCAGCCGCGTGTGCTGCCTGATCGCCGCCGCTCTGCGGCGATTCGCCGCGAGCAGCGGCGAAAGAGGGTCCCCCCAGCCGCCTGAGCCCAGCGTAGCCGGAACAAAAAGTTCCGGCCAGCGCTAAGGGCTGGATCGGAGGCGGCTGACGTCAGGACGTCGGCTGACGTCGATGACGTCACTCCGCTCGTCGCAATGGCGACGATGTAAGCAAAACAAGGAAGGCCGCTCATTGCGGCCTTCCTTGTTTATTCTGGGCGCCGGAGGCGATCGGAAGATCGCCTCCGGAGCGCCCTCTAGTGGGCTTTCATGCAGCCAACTTTCAGTTGGCTGCATGAAATAGTTTTTTTTTTATTTAAAAAAAACCCTCCCGCAGCCACCCTGGCGATTTAATCAGAACGCCAGGGTGGTTAAATAGGAGCTATCTGACACAGAGAAGTAGACCAAAAGCACCTCAAAAGCTAGACATCATGCCAAGATCCAAAGAAATTCTGGAACAAATGAGAACAAAAGTACTGTAATTGAGATCTATCAGTCTGGTAAAGGTTATAAAGCCATTTCTAAAGCTTTGGGACTCCAGCGAACCACAGTGAGAGCCATTATCCACAAATGGCAAAAACATGGAACAGTGATGAACCTTCCCAGGAGTGGCTGGCCGACCAAAATTACCCCAAGAGCGCAGAGAAAACTTATCCGAGAGGCCTCAAAAGGCCCCAGGACAACATCTAAAGAACTGCAGGCCTCACTTGCCTCAATTAAGGTCAGTGTTCACAACTCCACCATAAGAAAGAGACTGGGCGAAAACGGCCTGCATGGCAGATACCCAAGGCGCAAACTACTTTTAAGCAAAAAAAAACATTAAGGCTCGTCTCAATTTTGCTAAAAAAACATCTCAATGATTGCCAAGACTTGTGGGAAAATACCTTGTGGACCGCCGAGACAAAAGTTGAACTTTTGGAAGGTGCGTGTCCTGGTAAATCTGTCGTAGAAGTAACACAGCATTTCAGCAAAAGAACATCATACCAACAGTAAAATATGGTGCTGGTGGGGCGCATGCGCAGCGCGCTATGGGGAGGGTGTGTCTCCTGTAGGCTCCGCATCTGACCCGTCTCCGGAGGTACTTTTGAGCCACTAAATGCCCGCCTGAAACCCGGACTCATACACCACTGGGTAGACTAGAGCTTGCCGCACCCGGGCATGTCAGCCAAATCCGGAAAGAATAAAGGAATACCGCCTTCTTCAACAGACTTCTTCAAGCCGCGAGAACGAACTAAGATGGCGCCGGATAAACAGGGACAGGGAGAGGAGGACGCACCTGCCACAGAAGCGACAGCAGCGTGCACAGTGCGTACTTTAACTCTCAAAGATATCTCAGACCTGCTGAACGACCTAAAAGAGTCACTGAGACTGGAAATTCGCTCGGCGGTGCACACGTTGTCCTCCCAGATTGAAGAACTAGGGGAGAGGACCAATAACTTAGAGAAGAGAGTAGATGACATGTCAGACTCCCTAAACGGCTTACAGGATAAAATGGAGGCACAGGAGGAAACTAACGCAGCTTCAGAAGCAAAGTTAGAGGATTTAGACAACGGGACGTAGAGAAAATTTAGGGGTTAAAGGAGTCCCAGAGAGCATCAAGGACTACAAAGAGTATGTTTTTGCCATGTTTAAAGCACTGATCCCAGACAAGCCAGATGAACTGTTCCGTATGGATTGCATTCACAGGGCTCTGAAACCGCCCAGAGACTCAAGCAAACCCAGAGACATAATAATGAAGCTTCATTACCCCGAACTCAGGGAACTAATATTAAAAGCAGCAAGAGATCTAGGTTCACAGGGCATAGGGGAGTACAGAATGCAAATATATCCAGACATCTCACCAATAACATTAGCGAAATGCAGATCTTTGAAACCGGTGACATCAATTCTGCAGAAAAAAGCCATAATGTACAAGTGGGGATTCCCCTTCGCTCTTCTCGTCACCCTGGGACAAAAAAAGTACCAAATCACCTCTCTCCAGACCGGCCTAAAAGCATTAAAGGAGAACAATCTACTCTCATCTCAGGAAGATATGATAGTGGAAAATCCCAGCTCGGCCAAGAGAACCCAGAGAGAATGGACTGAAGTCCACTACTCGTCCTCCAAGAAACTTAGAGAGAAACAAGGTACTCCCTCCAAAATTCCCTCTGCAAGAAAGACCTTATCCTTGCAAACCAGCAGCACTTAGCTCTCGATAACCAATCTCCCTTGGATTTAAAAGATGATCACTCCTAAAAGCATGCCTGCTTTCTGTGAACTAATCAGACCACTAGCTCTAATAAGGCTGGTCTATGTCGGTAAACCGAGCTCTAATCAGCCCACTAGAAGTGTACCTCTATCACTTTTTTTTTTTCAGGTGGACTAAGACGTTGTCACCTCTTAAACAATACCCTCATATGACGGGACAGAGTAATTGGCACTCCACTTGGTGCTTCTGAACACGTACATCGTATACCTGACACTTGAAGTTCCCACATCACCCGATTGGGTTCTACGTTACAGAAGGTTAAACATTAGTGTAATGTTCACTTGTTGGTTATTTTGTTTTGTTTTATGTTTGTGTTATTCTTACAAAATAATTAAGAAAGATTATAAGAAACAGCCATGGGGTAGATGCACAAAGGTGTTCTTGGAAACCCATGACGGGGAGGAGGAAAAGCTTGTGGTCTCTGGGGTCTAGAAATCATCTCTTCTGTCTAGTAAAATATGAAAATATTGTCCCATAATACTCGGGGGTTTAATAGCCCTTTTAAGAGAGCAAAGTGTTTTAAAGTATACGCTGCCAAGGCGCCAAACATTATCCTGTTACAGGAGACCCACTTTAAACGCCATCACTCCCCTACCTTTTTACATAAAGATTACCCAATTTTTTATTTGTCAAACAACTCGGAAACTAAAACTAATGGAGTAGCAATCTTGATCCACAAGAATACCTCTTTTACTTGTGAGAAAGTATTCAGGGATAAAGAAGGTAGACTCCTTATAACAACGGGTACTATTCAGGGCAAGAAAATCTCAATAGTCAATATTTACGGTCCTTTCACTAATAACAGTATCTTTTATAACTCATGTTTAGAGCTTATAAGGAAACATTGCACAGGGAGTTTAATTATAGGGGCTGACCTAAATTTAGTAATAAATCCCTTAGTGGACTTGTCCAGTTCAAGTGCTAAGATAAACAGGCCAAAACCACCAAAATCCTTTTTTAGGTTTCTGAGAGAATTGAATCTGGTTGATTCTTGGAGAGAGTCCCACCCCAATAAGATGCATTTTTCCCACTTCTCCCATCCTCATCTAAGCACTGCCCGTATAGACTATATCTTACTATCTAAAGATTTGATAAACGGCCTTAAGCAATCTGACATAATTCATAATGCTATATCAGATCATTCCATGATCATATCCAAAATCGCACCCTTTTCAAATTTTCCCTCGCGACCGAAATGGAGAGTTCCTCCTTTTTTTGTTTTCTTCTAAACACAATGTTACACAAATAGCATCCTCTCTCCAAGAATACTTCCAAATTGATTTACCGGACTCCACCTCTACCTCTTCTTGGTGGAATGCTCACAAATCCTTCATTAGAAGCCAAATAATTAGACTTATATCACATCTGAAAAGGAATAAGCAAAGCATCAAAGATAATTTGGAAAGAGAACTCAATAGACTGCAATCAACACATGCTTCAAACATGACAATTAATATACTTAGGCGAATCCAGAGGATAAAAGAAGAATTAGATACGATTCGAACTAAAGAAGTTGCCCAAAACTTCCTCTGGTTAGGTCATAAATACTTCACCCTAGCAAATAAAGCGCACTCACTTTTAGCCAGGAAAATCCAAGCAAAAAAAAGAACGAATACCTCCCATCCTTTGAGATTAGCACATGGGGGATTAACTCATAACCCTGGAAAAATTTCTTCCTTATTTAAAGTTTTACCAAAAACTGTACTCCAGTAATAAAATGCCCAATACTAAAGATATAGACTGCTTTTTACAAGATTTACACCTTCCAAAAATCTGTACACATCAGAATGAAATCATGAACAATCCTATAACGGAAGCTATAATCAAAAGGGCAATAAAGAACCTAAAGCCATTTAAAGCGCCGGGGCCTGTCGGTCTAACGGATGCATACTATAAAAATTTTCAAGAAATTCTGGTGCCCCAATTGTGCAAATATTTTCTTTCAATAAGGAAAGGGGAAAGCACTAATATAGAAGCAAATAAGGCCACCATAGTAGTCATTTCCAAAGAGAACAAAGATTCATCTTTATGTAAAAACTATCGCCCGATATCATTAATTAATATTGACCACAAACTGACTAAAATTCTAGCTGATCGTCTCAATTCTTTCCTCCCTGAACTAATTAATCTAGATTAGGTAGGTTTCATACCATCCAGACAGGGACCGGATAATGTCAGAAAACTTTTGGACCTGATATATTACACTGGCAGAAATCAAATACCAATGGTATTAATGGCTATTGATATCGAAAAAGCCTTTGATTCCCTCAATTGGCAGTACCTATTCAAAGTGCTAATGAAATTTGGGTTTCAAGGACAGTTTCTTGACACAATCCGCACCCTCTACTCTAACCCCTCAGCAACTGTACTGACCTCGGGCCTAGATTCAGATCCCTTTACTATCCATAGGGGCACGAGACAGGGCTGCCCCCTCTCTCCAGCCCTCTTCGCCCTGGCCTTCGAACCACTTTTAGAATGTAGAAGGTCCAACCCCTCGATTAAAGGTATAGAAATTAAGGATAGGGAATATAAGTGCAGCGCTTTTGCAGATGATCTGCTCCTTTCAGTACAACAACCCCTGATATCTATTCCAAATATATGTAAAGATCTAAAAGAATTTGGCCTCATATCAGGCCTTAATTGCAACCAAGAGAAAACAGAAGCCCTAACCTTAAATATGTCAGCCGAACACGAATCACATCTAAAATCTAATTTCCCACTCACATGGCAGGAAAACTCCATTAAATATCTCGGAGTCTAAATCCCCAAAAACCCGAGGCATATGTATGACCTGAATTACACTCCACTACTTAAGTCCCTAAGGGCTAAACTCCAAGGATGGGACAACATGAATATTTCCTGGATGGGACGTATCAATATAATTAAGATGGTAATTCTCCCTAAATTAATGTATCTATTTCGATCTATTCCTATAAAAATCCCTAAAGCCCAAATTGATTCCTTCCAATCATACACCAATTCCTTTATATGGAATTTTAAGAGATCCAGAATAAAAGCTGAAATAATGTACAGAGAGAAAACTCAAGGAGGTCTGGGAGTTCCCTCATTTTATAAGTATTTCCAAGCAGCTAGGATTGCTCAATTGTTCCAGACTACCCATATCCTCAATAACCCCAAATGGAAAGAGCTAGAGAACTCACTTATTCTACCTTATTCACTACAGAATATCTTTTGGCTTCACTCCACTCCATCTCCCATTTGGTCACGAGCCCTACAGACAACTGTAGAGGCCCTCAAATTATGGAACAGACATAAATTCAAGTTCAAACTAATATCGGATCCCTCTATTCTTTCTCCAATAATTTTGAACCCGGATTTTCCTCCATGCAACAACCCCACCCTGTTTAAATGGTGGACTACTAACCATATAGAAAATTTTTATAACCTAATAAAAGGAGGAAATGTTATCTCCTTTCAAACACTTCGACAAGAGCTCGATATACCACTGAGAGAATACTATTCCTATTGCCAGCTACATCACTACTTTCACAAAACATTTAATAAAGCTCATATATCGGAAAAAACTTTACTAGAGAAATTGTCTCTCTCTGACAGGCCACCTAAACATCTCATCTCAAATATTTACAAACATTTATCTTCTCTTAACCTGGAGGGAAAATCCCGTTCACAGTTACAGTGGGAATCCGATATCTCATCACTTATTACTAAAGAAGAATGGGAGACAATCTGGCAGGTGACCCCGAAATGCTCCACCAATATCTCTCTAACAGAAACAGCCATCAAAGTCCTACACCGTACCTATTTAACACCAGATAGACACCACAAGTTTTCCCCCGATAAAGACCCTAACTGTTTTAGGAACTGTAATAGTATTGGCAGCTTTAGACACATTTGGTGGGACTGTCAAACAGTACAAAGCACATGGGCAGAGGTATACAAATGGATGAGTATAAATACAGGCAAAGAAATCTCCCCTAAAATTACAAACGCCCTACTCAACCTACCACTTCCTCTTCTCACGAAGAATGAGAATTATCTTATGACAAAAATTTGTACGGCCACAAAGCAAACAATAGCGGCTCACTGGCGTAAACAAGACATCCCATGGCAAATGATCATCCAGAAAATAAATACAATATGTCTGAATGAATATCTTACTAGTCTCTTGAAAATAAACACCGCGGCCTTTCTAAAGATATGGAATCCCTGGCTCCACTCACCTGAGGGGAATCATATAATGTCTAAGATAGATTCAATAGGTACCTAAATAGGGGATACACAATTCATATCTCTGGAACTATCCCTACATACTCTTAAAAACATGCTATCACACTCTCATCAATGGCCCACCCTCTCTTACATTTCTTCCTCTCCACACAATCACCTGAGCTGCATCCACACTGATTTAATAATCACCATTTTTCTGTAACTCGCTGTTTCTTCTACTTGTTACTATTATGCAATTTTATCTGTTATTATAGTAAAGAAAGGAAAATACGACTGTCATCTTATGTCTAAAATATCTGGTCAAAGACAATTTGTTTTCAGAACTGTAATAATACCTGATATATATGCTCATTTGAATGTTTTTCCTTCATGTTGATTTTATATCTTAATAAAATTACGTAGAAAGTAAAAAATATGGTGCTGGTAGAGTGATGGTCTGGGGTTGTTTTGCTGCTTCAGGACCTGGAAGGCTTGCTGTGATAGATGGAACCATGAATTCTACTGTCTACCAAAGAATCCTGAAGGAGAATGTCCGGCCATCTGTTCGTCAACTCAAGCTGAAGCGATCTTGGGTGCTGCAGCAGGACAATGACCCAAAAGACACCAGCAAATACACCTCTGAATGGCTGAAGAAAAACAAAATGAAGACTTTGGAGTGGCCTAGTCAAAGCCCTGACCTGAATCCTATTGAGATGTTGTGACATGACCTTAAAAAGGCAGTTCATTCTAGAAAACCCTCAAATAAAGCTGAATTACAACAATTCTGCAAAGATGAGTGAACCAAAATTCCTCCAGAGCGCTGTAAAAGACTTGTTGAAAGTTATCGCAAATGCTTGATTGCAGTTATTGCTGCTAAGGGTGGCCCAACCAGTTATTAGGTTCAGGGGGCAATTTCTTTTTCACAAAGGGCCATGTAGGTTTTGAGTTTTTTTTCTCACTAAATAATAAAAACCATCATTTAAAACTGCATTTTGTGTTCAATTATGTTATCTTTTAACTAATGGTTAACGGTTTTTGATGAGCAGAAACATTTAAAGGTGACAAACATGCAAAATAAGAAATCAGGAAGGGGGCAAATAGTTTTTCACATCACTGTATATATCTATCTGGAGGGAGTTATCTAATGGCTGGCAATTGTTTATTATGTCTTTTAGCCTAAAAGACAATACTGATAAAACTAAGGAATGTGAGAAGTCTGACAGATCTTCTGCTCACTCCAGCCAGCATGGATCTAGCAAAGCTGAAAGGAAATGTGCCATTTGTAACAATCATTTATCTTCCTCATCTACTAAAAAGTTGTCGCCATTGTACAGAAAACCTTGTTAACCACTTCAGCACCACAGGGTTTTTTGCTTAAAAACCAGAGCGATTTTCACATTTCAGCGCTCCTCCCATTCATTCACCAATAACTTTATTGCTACTCATCAGATGTAAATGAACTATATCTTGTTTTTTTGCCACAAATTATGCTTTGTGAGGGTGATATTTGCTTTTAGTAATTATGTTATTATCTGTGCATTTTAAAGGGAAAATGAGAAAAAAAAGAAAATACACTATTTCTCCATTTCCATCCACTATAGTTTTCAAATAAACAATGTTACCATAGGTAAAACCCACACATTGTATTTGCTAATTTGTCCTTGTTATCTCAACATTTAAATAATGTTCCTCGTACAATGTATGGCGATAATATATTCGTTTCTGGTTTGTGGTTTTTGTTTTCTCATTGTACTCTATCAGTAATTAAAAGCCCTTATCTTCATGATTAACAGTAATACACTCTCATGGCATACATATTTTAAAAGCTAAGTCCCTAGGGTAACTATGTATTCTCTTTTCAATGCTGTCACTTTTTTTTTTTTTTTTTTACAAGTATTTATTTAGGGGTATAGAGTACATGAAAATAACAGTTTTATTGCTTTTCATTCAGTTTTCCGGTAAAAAAAATCACATGACTTAGCCCTCGGTTGTCAAACACAAAATCTATTCTCTCACGTGTCACGGTTAAAATGATACCCTATATACATAATCAGATGGCTTATTGGGCATACAGCACACTGTTTACCACAAGTACGCCTATCTACTCCCCTGAGCTTCAGATGAAGTTTTGTGGGGAGTAGATAAGCGTAGCAAGGGATTCAAAGTGGTTAAAGGGACACTTAAAGAGACACTGAAGCGAAAAAAAATGAAATTATGATTTGTATGTGTAGCACAGCTAAGAAAAAAAACATTTAGATCAGATACATCAGTCTAATTGTTTCCAGTACAGGAAGAGTTGAGAAACTCCAGTTGTTATCTCTATGCATAAAAGCTATTAAGCTCTCTGACTAACTAAGGGCCGGTTCACACTGGCGGCAGGCAGCGTTGGGGCGGCCAGGAAGTTGCGTCGTCCTGTGACGTCTCGTTTGGTGGCGGCAGTACGGAGATCGTCGCGATCGGCGTTTCTCGTCGGGGACATGAAGCCGCGCCGGCTAGCTGTCCCTGGACGTTGCATGCGGCTTCTAGGGACGGCCGAAACGATGCGTTAAATCGGGATCAGAACACCGCGTTTATGCAATCGACGGCAATCGACGCTAACCGCTAGGGCTGCACGATTTTAGGGAAAAATCGAAATTGCGATTTTTCTCTCAGAAATTGCAATTTCGATTTTTCCCCGATTTTTTTTTTTTTAATTTATTTATTTATTTTTTTATTCCTGCTTTTCGCACTTTGGGCGGGGGGAGGGGGGGGACTGGGGAGGCTTGGGTTTGGCTCACGGTCTGCACTGCCTGGTCCGCAATATCTTGCTTCTGGCCCCGCTGTGCGCGGATTGGCCAGAAGCAGTGAATATGTATAAGTGTTAATGAGCAGGGGGCGGATCCACTAGAGCGAGCGGCCGGGCACATCATACAGCATTACCTATCACTGGCTAGCGATGGAATGACGGCAGCGGTAGGCGGAGCTGTATGCTCTGTACAGCTCCGCCTACCGCTGCCGTCATTCCATCGCTATCCAGTGATCGGTAATGCTGTATGATGTGCCCGGCCGCTTGCTCTAGTGGATCCGCCACCCACTCATTAACACTTACACATATTCACTGCTCACGGTCCGCACTGCCCGTTCCGCTGTCTGTAACATCTTGCTTCTGGCCCCGCTGTGCGCGGATTGGCCAGAAGCAGTGAATATGTATAAGTGTTAATGAGCAGGGGGCGGATCCACTAGAGCAGGGGTCCCCAATGTTTTCCGGCCCGGGGACCGCTTTCTGACTAAATTTTTCTCCGGGGGGGGGGGGGGGGGGGGATGGGGTGGCGGTTGTAGGGTTATGAGTGGGGTGCGCGACCTAGTGAACAGTGTCGTGCGCAGCGGGTTACGGGGGGAGGGGGGGGGGTTCTGGGGTACAGCTGCATTGCTAGCATAGTTGCCCAAGTATAGGTAGTTTAGTTGCCCCAGTATGGCTAGTTGCCCCAGTATAGCTAGTATAGTGACCAGTATAGCTAGTATAGTCCCAGTATGGGTAGGTAGTGCCCCAGTATAGCTAATATAGTGTCCAGTATGGGTAGGTAGTGCCCCAGTACAGCTAGTAAAGTGCCCATATAGCTAGTTTAGTGCCCAGCATGGCTAGTATAGTGCCCAGCATGGCTAGCATAGTGCCCCAGTATGGCTAGTATAGTGCCCAGCATGGCTAGTATAGTGCCCAGCATGGCTAGTATAGTGCCCAGCATGGCTAGTATAGTGCCCCAGTATAGCTAGTGTAGTGCCCAGCATGGCTAGTACAGTACCCCAGTATGGCTAGTATAGTGCCCAGCGTGGCTAGTATAGTGCCCAGCGTAGCTAGTATAGTGCTCAGCGTGGCTAGTATAGTGCCCAGCGTGGCTAGTATAGTGCCCAGCGTGGCTAGTATAGTGCCCAGCGTGGCTAGTATAGTGCCCAGCGTGGCTAGTATAGTGCCCAGTAAAGTGCCCTAGTATGGCCGAACTCTGGTCCCCTACCTCTCGTGTCCCTACCTCTCCCTCTAGTTTGTAAGCCTTTGGGCAGGGTCCTCACTCCTTTTGTGTCCTACCTGATCATGCACCTCTATTACTGTGCACCCATGCTATGCATTTGAGTGAACCTAACTTGCCTAATTCCATGCTCCCATCCAGTGACTGACTAAGCATTACCTTGTACTCATACTGTGCTGTGTGATCTGGTTTTCTTGTATTTCTGTATTGTCATATTGCTGTTTGTCACCCCTAAATATTGTCTGTAACCTAAATTAATGTCCAGCGCTGCGTAATATGTTGGCGCTTTATAAATACAACAAATAAATAATAAATAAATAAAAATGGGTAGGTGGTGCCCCCGCTCCTGTTACCTTATGAGCGAGTGGGCGGCCGCTTCCGGATTCCCCCAGGCGCCGCTCTCCTTCATGCCTCATCTCCGATACCAGCAGCGCGTCTTGCGGAGGAGGGAAGAAGGCGGGGCAGCGGCTTCCTGTAGCGGCGACATGCTACGCCGCTACCATGGCAACCGCTCCCCCGCCTCCTTCCCTCTTCCGCAAGACGCGCTGTTAGCGGAGATGCTGCATGAAGGAGAGAGGCGCCTGGGGGAATCCGGAAGCGGGCGCTCGCTCATAAGGTAACATGAGCGGTGGCCGCGGGGTGGGGGGGGGGGGTTTGGAGAGAGGACAGACCCGCCTCGGCCCAGCTGGAAACTGCCAACGGACCGGCAGTGGGCCGCGGCCTGGTGGTTGGGGACCCCTGCACTAGAGCGAGCGGCCGGGCACATCATACAGCATTACCTATCACTGGCTAGCGATGGAATGACGGCAGTGGTAAGCGGAGCTGTACAGAGCATACAGCTCCGCCTACCACTGCTGTCATTCCATCGCTAGCCAGTGATAGGTAATGCTGTATGATGTGCCTGGCCGCTCGCTCTAGTGGATCCGCCCACCGCTCATTAACACTATTCACTGCTTCTGGCCAATCCGCACACAGCGGGGCCAGAAGCAAGATGTTACAGACAGCGGACCGAAAAACCGAAGGTACTGACGATCGGCAGATCGTCTTGCCTCGAACCGCGGTTTCGGTTTTAAACCGAAAATCCGTGCAGCCCCACTAACCGCGCAATGCTAAACGCTCCCATTCACTTGAATGGGAGAGTTTAGCCGATGGGTCCCGAACACTTGACGGTAGACACCGCCAAGCGTCCGTGTGAACCGGCCCTTAGTCGTGGAGAGGGATGTTATCTGACTTTTATTATCTCAACTGTAATTGAACTGTTTACTTTTCCTCTGCTAGAGGAGAGTTCATTACTTCACAGACTGCTCTGAAAGACTAATTTTGAATGCTGAGTGTTGTGTAATCTGCACATATTATAGGATGATGCAAGAAAAAACACTATATACCTGAAAATAAAAATATGAGAATATTTTCTTTGCTGCTAATCTTCTAGTAATTATTCATAGTACACAACCAATTCATTATATCATATATTTTTTTTTCGCTTCAGTCTCTCTTTAAGTCAAACAAAAAAATGAGTTTTACTCACCTAGGGCTTCCAATAGCCCCCTGCAGCTGTCCGGTGCCCTCGCCGTCTCCCTCCGATCCTCCTGGCCCCGCCGGCAGCCACTTCCTGTTTCAGTGACAGGAGCTGACAGGCTGGGGACGCGAGTGATTCTTCACGTTCCCAGACACATTAGCACCCTCTATGCTGCTGTATGGTATATGATACATGCTATAGCAGCATAGATGGCGCTATTGTGACCAGGAACGCGAAGAATCACTCGCGTCCCCAGCCTGTCAGCTCCTGTCACCGAAACAGGAAGTGGCTGCCAGCGGGGCCACTAGGATCGGAGGGAGATGACGAGGGCACCGGACAGCTGCAGGGGGCTATTGGAAGCCTCAGGTGAGTAAAACTCATTTTTTTGTTTAACCTCCTTGCCGGTTATCCCGAACACAGTTTGGGGTAACCTGCGCAGGAGGATTTCTCAGGCCCCGCTGGGCCGATTTGCATAATTTTTTTCCTACACGCAGCTAGCACTTTGCTAGCTGCGTGTAGTACGCGATTGTCGCCGCTACCAGCCGAGCTGAGCCGCCCCCCCCCCGCCCCAGACCCCTGCGCAGCCTGGCCAATCAGTGCCAGGCAGCGCTAAGGGGCGGATCGGGATTCCCTCTGACGTCACGACGTCCATGACGTCGGTGACGTCATCCCGCCCGGTCGCCATGGCGACCGGGGAAGCCCTGCAGGAAATCCCGTTCTCAACGGGATTCCCTGCATACTCTGATCGCCGAAGGTGATCGGAGTGGGTGGGGGGATGCCGCCGCTCAGCGGCTACTCGCTACATGATTTAAAAAAAATAAATAAAAAAAAAGTGCAGCGCTGCCTCCTTGCCGGATTTTTTATAACGGCAAGGAGGTTAAGTGTCCCTTTAAAGATGAATCTCCTGTTAGGATTTGATGGGCTAGATGCGGGCTGAAATGTCCACAGCTATTAAGAAGATTAAAGATTCTGCTGTTGCCTCTACTGCCTCAGCTGCTTCAGATAATCCTGGAACCAGTACTGCTGTAGATTCAATACCTATAGTTACTAATCCTTAATATCCTGGCATATCTGTACCTCCATCTGTGCCTCCTACTACCAAGCGACATAGAAGAGAAAGCGATATTGAAGGTTCCGATCTTTCAGAGGGGGAGATTTCCCCTTTTGATGAGATTTCAGATGAAGAGGATGATTTATGTAAATCTGATAAACGAAAGTTTGCGTTTTCACCTGAATTAATGAAAGACTTGGATGAAATGTATGAGAGTTTGGCGGATCCCCAATCCAGGTTTATCCCAGTCCATAATACGCTAAAATCTATGATTAAGAAGGAATGTGATCATCCGGAAAAGAGGGCTTTTTGGCCCAGATCTTTGTCTAAACGTTATCCTTTCAGTCCTGAGGATCAGGTTTTTTTGGGGAACTCAGCCTAAATTAGATCCATCTTTTTCAAGGGTATTAAGAAAACTGACTTGCTCTTTGAAGACTTTGGAAATCTTAAAGATCCAATTGATAAGAAGATGGATCAGGTCTTAAGAAGAGCATCGGAGTCATCTTCCTTTTTTTTTTTAACAAATCATTTTATTGATTTTAATACAACAAAACATTGCCATGAGGCCACAACAGGACAGAATTAAGCTTATATACAATCAGAGGTCAACAATATTATAAATCATAGTACAGGATACTCTAGTACATAGTGGCTCCTTCCTAGATATTTTTAAGAATTGTCCATAGCGTCCAGGGAGCCCAAATTGTTTCAGGAGCATTAGATACGTCGTCCTAACTTAATTATAGTACATCAAATTATACCTCTGTATTAATGCAGGGTATATAGCTTAAAAAGAGAGAAGAGAAAAAGAAAATAAACAGAGGAAGGGAAGAACAAGTTAGTTAGGTCGCCTCCACCCCCGCCCCCCAGCACCACACCATCAGGTACTATACCCAGATCAAAGTTATTAATATTAAAGATTATACCTTTAGCTTAGGAAGGAGTGTCAGAGGTAATATCTGGATTACCAATCCATGGAGACCAAATTTTTTCAAATTTATTTGGACAATTTCTACTTAAATAGGTCAGTTTATATAATGTCAAAGATTGGTTCACTGTTTTTTTCCAATGATTAATCGAGGGGCCCCCAGCGCCCTTCCATACTCTTAGTATTTCTTTGCGGCCATAGAAGGTAAGTAGTTGAATTAGATACTGAGCATGCTTATTGACGGAGGTTTCGCCCAGTATCCCCAGGAGCGCCAACTTAGGATCAAGAACAACTTGAACGGTTAAAATAGCATTAATTATCTGAAAAACTTCGGTCCAAAACGTAGCGATGACATGGCATTGCCAAAATACATGAAAAAAGGTACCGTCTTGTTGGTTGCATTTAGGGCAAGTAGCACTGTTTTCACGGGAAATGCTGTTCAACCGTACTGGGGTCATGTAAGTCCTATGCAGGAACTTAACTTGAATCAGTCTATCTCTAGAACATATCGGGAGCTTGATAAAGTCTTCCAAGATATCCTCCCAGTCTTGGCTATCGATTCCCGCAATATCCTCGTTCCACTTACTTTTACATCTATCCCACCCTTTAGTTTCAGTATGCAGTAGCTCATAATATAATGTGGATAGTGTTTTATCTATGATTCGCGTCATTAGTGTAGTTTCTAAGTGGCATGAACCTAGGTTGAGCATTCTGCCTCCGGGAAATTGTGAGCGAAAGGCATGACTGACCTGGAGATAACGGAAAAACATATTATTTTTAAGGGAATAGAGCTGTTTAAGTTGATTAAATGACAGGAGTTTCCCATCCTCTACTATATGATGTATTGCTTTAATGCCGTACTGAGCCCAAAGCAAGGGATCAGGTATGTCTTCAAAGTGTGAAAGGTTGGGGTTATCCCAAAGTGGAGAGTGTGGCGACAGTGTTTTATTCCCGCCGCTCAGCTTGATCATGTCCTGCCAGACTTTAGTTGTTGTCTTCATTGGGGTTGTAACTCTTGCATCGTTGCTTGATCCTCTAAACACTAACAGGGTGAGTCTCTCATATGATCCTAATCTGGCAGCTTCCACTGTGACCGCCGGATTATATGTGTCTTGCGCAAACCACCAACGAACGGATACCAATACTGCAGCACAGTAATATAAGTATAAGTTTGGAAGGGCT
Source organism: Hyperolius riggenbachi (assembly GCF_040937935.1). Classification (NCBI taxonomy): domain Eukaryota; kingdom Metazoa; phylum Chordata; class Amphibia; order Anura; family Hyperoliidae; genus Hyperolius; species Hyperolius riggenbachi. The sequence continues at coordinate 49,911 of NW_027152555.1, forward strand.
AGCCCGCCATGATTACTCGGTAATTGGAGTGTAGATAATGCTATCCTAGGGGGTTGGTCATGCCATATAAACATAGTTATAAGGGAATTAAGAGTGCGAAAAAACTTTTTGGGGATTATAACGGGTGCTTGACGAAAGATATATAGGAATTTGGGAAGAAAGATCATTTTGAATAAATTAATACGGCCAATTAGGGAGAGTGGGAGGCCCTTCCACACACCAATTTTCCGTTTGAAACTTTGCAAAATAGGAAGAACATTCAGTTCAAAGAAGTCGGCTGCCAAGGCAGTAATATTTACCCCGAGATATTTAAATGTCTTTACCCATGTAAGAGGTGAGTTGGAGGTATTTATGGGAAATTCGTCTATCTGCATTATTACTGATTTTTCACGGTTAATTCGTAGACCTGAGTATATCCCAAAGACCCTTATTATCTCCAGTGCTTCCACTAAGGAAGAATCTGGGTCACCAAGATACAAGAGAGTATCGTCAGCATACAACGAAATCCGTTCCTCAATGGAGCCGACTTGTATACCCGATAGTCTCTCAGACTCTCTGATCAGTATGGCCATTGGTTCTATAGCCAGGGCAAATAAATATGGCGACAGAGGGCATCCCTGTCGAGTGCCTCTGTGGAGCCTGAATGGGCTGGAAATTACATCTCCTGTTTTTATACGTGCTGCGGGTGAAGAGTAAAGGGCCCTGATTAACGATATAAATTTAGGGCCAAAGCCATATTGCTCTAATAAGTGCCAAAGGTAGGGCCACTCCATAGAATCGAAGGCTTTTTCGGTGTCAAGAGAAGCCACTACCCTACGTCCAGAGGTAGTATCTGGGATACAAATGTTAGTATATAGTCGACGTATATTGATGTCCGTTCCTTTGTGGCATGAACCCAGATTGGTCACAGTGGATAAGGGAGGTAATAATCGGTTGTAGCCGATTAGCAAGTATTTTTGCCAATATCTTAGCATCTACATTTAGAAGTGAGATTGGTCTGTAGGAGCCACATTGATAGGGGTCCTTTCCCGGTTTTAGTAGTATTATTATTATTGCATCAGAGAAGGAGGTAGGGAGAGACTCGCCCTGGAAAATGTTATTAAAAATATTAGTCAGTTTAGGGGCTAGTATACCGCTGTACGCATGGTAGAATTCTGAGGGGACCCCGTCGGGTCCCGGAGATTTATGTGGTTTGAGACCTGCTATAGCATTTTGTACCTCCTCTACCGTAATATCTTGATCAAGAAGATTCCTATCTATTTGGGATAAGGCAGAAGTATCTACAGTACCTAAATATTCTAGGAGTTCGTAAGTAGTATAATGGGCTCTTGAGGAGTATAAAGCTTGGTAATATTGGATAAAAGTATTGTTAACGTCTTCAGGGTCTGTTAATACAATGCCATGTGCATCCATTATAGCGGGGACAGCCGCACTACCCTCAAAGTCTTTGGAAAGCCATGCTAAAGTCTTACTGTTTTTTTCCCCAAACTCAAAAATCCTCTGGGACTGGTGGAGTAGTGAATTTTTAGTCATAGAGACTAGTTCTAATCGCCACTGTCTCATTATGTCTTGCCAGTGTTGCCAATCTGAACAAGAGGACGTTCTAACATATTGCGCTTCGGCCAAGAGCATTGGTTGTTACAACGATTGAACCCTCCCCCTTATATTGTCTTTGTATTGCTTTATAGCAGAAGTGTAGCTACCTCTTATAACCGCCTTCCCCGCATCCCAAACTATTTTCCCAGGAGCAGAGTCTCTATTATCAATCCAATAATTAGTAATATCTGTTTCTATTTGATGTTGGATTTGAGAATTATTAATATAAAATCTGGACACTCTCCATAGCCTATCCTTAGGTTTGGGATTAATAGTTAGTGAAGCTAGTACAGGAGCATGATCAGATATTCCAACCGGGAGTATCTCTATATTATGCACTTGATCCAGTATAGGGGTGGAAGCAAATGCCGCATCAATTCTGGACATAGATTTGTGTACTGCAGAGTAGCAGGTATACTTAATTTGGGTGGGGTATTTCCACCTCCAAATGTCTTGAAGCTGCATTGCCTCCGCCCATACACTGAGGTCCTTTTCAGTACGGGACAAAGATGAAGATCTATCGATTCGTGAATCAAGTGTCATATTGAAATCTCCCATAACAAGTATTCTGTCACAGTGCCATTTAGCAACCCTGGTCATGATATCATATAGTAGTTGCTTGTCTGGAGGAGGGGGTAAATACAATGCAACAAGCACATACTCTAATCCAGGGGCGTCTCACCCACCAGGCAAGTATAGGCGGTTGCCTGGGGCGCCATGAGGTGGTGAGGCGCCATGAGGTGGTGAGGCGCATTCCCCCGCCGCTGCTACGTGACCATGTTTTTTTTTTTTTTTTATATTATATTACCTCCCGACTTAGTCCCCGGTGCTCGGCACGCTACCATGTGCTCAGCAGTGCCTCCTCCTCCACTTCTCCCCAGCCAATAGAGCAATCAATACTGCTCTTCTCTGCCAGGCTCCTTCTTTAAAGCCGTGCCCCTTCTTCTCAGTAGCCACACAGGTAAAGTGTTTACCTCGTGTGGCCCAGCCTTTAACTCCGCCCCACGCCAGTCAAACCAGGAGCCAGCGGCCAGCCAGCTTATGCCCCTGACAGTCTGACCCCCCACCTGTGTCACTGGCTGCACACAGACACTGGAGCGAGACAGCCAGGGGACAGATGCAGTCACAGAGAGAAGAATGTGATGTGTCTGTGTTGGAGCCCCGCCCCCGCACAAGACAGCAACACAGCCCGGGAGAAGGGAAGTTTCTGCTCCAGAGTAGTGATGGGAATTCCGGCTCTTTTCAGAGAATCGGCTCTTCTGAATCGGCTCCCATTAAAGAGCCGGCTCTTACGGCTCTGAATCGGCTCTTCATTAAATGTCACTAAACACCACTCAGAATCGGAGTAAAAGCCCCGCCCCCGTCTCCATGACAATTCCAGACTGCTTCTCTGACTGGGGCAATCCCTCCTGCTACTGCTCTGCTCCGCCCCATACACTCCTACAAGCTGCAAGAGGAGGACTACATCTCCCAACATGCCTCAGCGCCCTTTATTGCAGAGCAAAGCAGAGCTCTGTGGGGCGGCTGAGGCATCGGCTCTTTCAAAACTGAGAACCGGCTCTTGTCGTTCGCAGCAATCGTTCGCGAACGACCCATCACTACTCCAGAGATGATAAGCTGCATGCACAGGCAGAAGAGAAGGTATGCAGGCAGGCTGCTAAGAACACTTCCTGTCCTGTGTGCAGACTCCCAGTACTGGTATAACTGCTAGACTGTGCCCTGCTCTTTTGATACTAGAGTTTTCTTTGAAAGCTGGTTAGGCTGTAGGCTGGTAAAGCTGTAAACCTGTGCTTTAGTGCTGTGCTGTCTCTCCCTCTCCCCTCTCTGTTCCTGCAAGAGGAGGACTACATCTCCCAACATGCCTCAGCGCCCTTTATTGCAGAGCAAAGCAGAGCTCTGTGGGCGGCTGAGGCATCGGCTCTTTCAAAACTGAGAACCGGCTCTTGTCGTTCGCAGCAAAGAGCCGGCTCTTAGAGCCGGCTCGTTCGCGAACGACCCATCACTACTCCAGAGATGATAAGCTGCATGCACAGGCAGAAGAGAAGGTATGCAGGCAGGCTGCTAAGAACACTTCCTGTCCTGTGTGCAGACTCCCAGTACTGGTATAACTGCTAGAATGTGCCCTGCTCTTTTGATACTAGAGTTTTCTTTGAAAGCTGGTTAGGCTGTAGGCTGGTAAAGCTGTAAACCTGTGCTTTAGTGCTGTGCTGTCTCTCCCTCTCCCCTCTCTGTTCCTCTGCCCCCTCTTCCATCTTATGCTGTCTCTACCCCTCTCTGTTCCTCTGCACTCTCTTCCATTTTATGCTCGGCTTTATGTTTGTTTACGTGTATTTTCTGGTGAAACGCTGCCCCATTACGATTATTTTCTGGTGAAACGCTGCTGCCCTATGATTAATTTCTGGTGAAATGCTGCTGCAATAAGTGTATTTTCTGGTGAAACACTGGCGCATTACGATTATTTTTTGGTGAATTACGATTCTGAATTACGATAATTACTATTATTTTCTGATGAAACACTGCCGCATTATGATTATTTTCTGGTGAAACGATGCTGCATTATGATTATTTTCCTGGGGGGAGGGGCTTGGGGGGGGGGGGCGCCACAGGTTTTCTCGCCTGGAGTGACAAAATGACTAGAGGCACCCCTGCTCTAATCCATAAATCTGAAAGTTGAGCAGGACAAACCGCCCTTTACCCACGAGTTCAATACTTTTATAGGTAAAGATTTCTGAATTAGGATGGAAACACCTCTCGAGTAAGTAGAGTATACAGCATGGTAGTGGTGGCCTACCCAAGGTCTCTTTAAAGCTTTAAGTTTATCTCCAACCAGGTGAGTTTCTAGTAAAATACATATATGGGGATTATAATTTTTAAGAAATTTAAACACCAGTGATCTCTTAATTTTTGAGCCCAGACCTCTAACATTCCACGATATACAGTTAAGTAATGACATTATGCAGTGCACTTGAGATATATATATCTGTTACAAGAGAGAGGGTCAGTGTTAACTTACCCAGGTATAGTCCAGGGGAGCAGTCAGGGCAGAGGCGACGAAAGGGAAGAGAAGAAAGAAGAAAAGGAAGAAAAGAGAAACAAACCAGAAAAGAGCATAAACAAATACAGGTAAGTAACAATACCCAAAATCCCCAAACCCCCCACCCTACATCCTGCACCATAACCATAACTTCAGGACGTTTGACACCCTAACACTTTAACACTACCGCACAACACCCCCAGACAACGGTCTGTGAGGTGTCAACTTCAAGGAAGGGGTGCCCCTTCTCTTGGGTGGGGCCGCGGGCAAGGCGCATAGAGGACCGCTGCCCCACAACACTCAGTCCAATACTGAGGGTACTTCTTTAATAGGACTTAGATTATACCCTAGATGACCAAAACATAGTGTATAATATAGTCATTGGTTATATCCTATAACATCAAAAGAAATGCACTTAAGCATACTCTGTGGCAGCACAACTCCAACCTTAAGAATTGAATATGTTGAAGAGGGTATTAGGAGGGGGGGGGGGGGGGGGGGAGGGTTCTAGCCCATTGAGGTATATAACCTTAAATATCTAGATTAGTATATCTCCATATAAGTTGATGGGAGTATGCGTAAGAGGGTCCAGAGGACCCCAATAGAGCTTTCGTTAAAAAGGGTATAAAATTGATTTTGTTTAGTAGTCCTGAATGAGCATTTCAGAATCAAAAGAAGTGAAATTGATGACTACTCACAGAGTACACTTAGAGGATATACATAGCGTAGATTATTGTACACTCTATGACCATTCTCTTTCTCCTAGTCCAATCCCACCATGCATCTCAATTCCATTACCAATCTAGATAACATGTAATTTAAGGCTCTTAGACCCATCAGCATACCCAATGACAGTTAAAAGTTCCATAAATGTAATTGTATCGACATCAATTGGCACATTATAGAGCAGATTAAACCTATGAGTTAATATGTTGTTAAAGAAGAGGGAAACGAGTAGTGTAGGAGTGGATACTGTAGTATCCCGACCTTCAATATACCAGGAGTAAGAAAGAGTTACCATTGAAATGAATAGGGGGAGGGAGGGGGGAAGGGAGATGGAGGGGAAGAGAGCTGCGGGGGGGGGGGGGGGGGGGTTGGGGTTACCTAAGGCCCTGCTGTAATTATAGAAGGACGGAAGCATAAGAGACTTGGTACATGCCATACCTGTATGCAACCTATATATTATTGCGGTACACTTTAAGGAGGCATAGTAGATATACTACCTATATAGACTAATAACTAAGTAACTACACACAGTGTACAGGGTAGGACTATATGCATAGCATAGAGTGCTAAAGCTTAAACTATAACTCTGATATGAGTTGGCAATACCATATATCCAATCTTGTAAGATTATTATTGCAATAATATTACCAACCCATCATATCATAGCCATACAGCTCTGCCATTTCAAGGATAGCAACTTTCAGTAGTCATAAAGAGGCATTTAGTCAAGGTCAAACATTATCAAGGACTACGCAATAATTATAGGCACCGTTACAAATCTTCAGAGAGAATATGCAGGCATTGCCACATCGTTCAGCATTCTCGCAGCATCAAGGATCTATGTTGCTAAATTTAGTAAAGCAGTGAGTTGCCGCCCTCCAGTGGCAACTGGCAAATCATGCAGCTTCAGTTATTCAGTAGGTTCGTTGGGCAAAGATATTAACCCTTAGATTGCTTTCCCATATCTTCTCTCCCATCAGTAGACAGACACCATACTACACTAAACATATGTCTTCAGTGTCAGAGTCAACTCCATAGCTAGATAACATTTAACCTAATGCCTAGCGATTATAGTATACATAGTATAAATATTTAGTAGCACATAGTGTATGCATAGTATGTCTAAAGTATGGCAGTTAAGATACCCATATATAGTATATGTGCCGGAGCACTAGCCCTTACAGAAAAACAGTATACATAGTATATATATTCGAGAGCTTGAGATGTATGCATAGCATAAAGAAAAGTACAGCAGTTATCTCCTCATACATAATTCAGTATACCCTTTAGATCCAGGAAACGGGTAATAATTATAAGGCTTATGCGGACAGAAGATTATTCAATTTAGAAACCAAGGTTGATGTGCACGAAAACTATAGTTTTAGAGAGCAATAGGAGTAAAAAAAGGGGGGGGGGGGAGGAGAGGCAGTAGGAAGGAGGCAAGGTATGCCACGGGGCTCATAAGAAGAAGGGGAAGGGGGGGAGAGGGGGAGGAGGGGGGAGAATTTGCCTTGTTAAATGCATACTATTAGTAAAGCTATGGAGTGTGCACCACAGACATGTAAATGAAGAACTTAGCATATAAGGACAATTGTAAGCTATAAGTGCATTAGCCACTTAGGGCAAAGTTAAGTAGTTAGGAGTACAAAACCCTCCACTGTACAAACGGCTGCACAGCAATTAACTATCAAGCCGGTATATCAACATAACCTTGTAGAAGATTAAACTATAATCAGGGTTTGGAAAGAATGTAAAAACTACCACAACACTGAAAGATTAAAGAACATAGTTTAGCTGGAGAACTGACAAGCACAGAGAAGTCATACTAAACACCCGCCATATGCTGTGAGCTAGGTATGGCAGTGCAGAAATAAGCATAGAGGGGCGGGAAGTTTTCGCGCCACATTGATAATTAAGCAGCCGTTGGTACAGCAGCCATCTTAGCATAAAATCAATAGAACAGGCTGCATAGTGACATGTTAGCATGACAGTTTCTGTCTTGTAGTAGCAATTAAAGTCAATCCTTAGAAAAATAGCAACCACAGTTAACCAGCATTATTGTCAGATAAAGAGAGTTAGGTGTATCATAGGCAGTTAATCCACAGCAGCATTAGACACCATTTATAATCCGAACAGCTGCATAGGTCAAAAAGAGTCAATTATCAGGCATCAGGGTTGGCAGGGAGTTGCTCGATCCATCACATAGCTGCCGCAGGAGTTTCAAAAAAAACTGTATCTTCCCCATTCTGAATGCGTAGCTTAGCCGGGAATAGCATCACATATTCGATGTTCTTTTCCCGGAGCTTCTTTTTGACTTCATGAAAAGAATGTCTCTTCTTCTGTGTTTCGTCAGTAAAGTCAGGAAACAGCATGAGACGGTTGTTATCTAGCTTCAGATCTCCACAGCGTCTTGCAGCTGCCAGAATGGAGTCACAGTCTCTGTAATTTAATAGACGAAAGATCAAGGGACGTGGGTAAATTCCAGGAGGGCCGCGTTTAGCAGGGATGCGGTGGGTTCTTTCAATAGTAAAGAAAGAGGAGAAGGTGTCGTCTGGTAAGAGCTTCCGCAGCAGCTCCTCCACATAGCGAGGTACATTAACTCCTTCCGAATCCTCCGGTAAACCCAGCAGTCGCAAGTTATTGCGGCGGTTGCGGTTCTCCGCGTCCACCGCTCTGTTTTCTAATCGTGTCAGCCGCATGTCCATTGCCGGAATGGATGCATTATGAGTGGTGATGAGTTCCTCTGCATCAGAAACTCTCCGCTCCAGATCTTTAGTCTTGTCCCGAAGATTAGTTAGGTCTTGGTGCAACAGGCTAAAGCGGGTTTCAATATAATCGATCTTGGTAGTAAGCGTGGCTTGGCAAGTTTGAATCGCTTCTAGCAGTTCAGCCGAGTTAGGGAGCGAGGGTTCATCTGTCACGTGGCTGGCCATGTCTTCTTGTATGTGTGCTGCAGCCACAGTATGAGCTTGCTTTGAAGGGGCCAGAGCAGCAGGGGTTCTCTCTCCTGTCTGTCCTGCTTCACCTTTGTCCTTTTTATCACCTTTTTTATTGCCCATTTCGTGATAAGGTTAGAAACGGCGCGGGGATCTCTGCGGGCGGGAAGGGCCTGCTAAGGCTAGCTGTGCAGCGTCCCAGGATGCTTCTTCCTCTAAGAGCTGAGCTGGAGGAACGCACCAATCCTCCAGGGTGATCTATCTCTCTTATCAGCAGCAAAGGAATACTGTGCAGGCGTATAAAACCCCCGATGGCAGTAGATTATACTTGTTGGGCAGCGGAGCTCCGAGCTCACACGTCCTCTCAGAACACCATCCTGGCCACGCCCCCTGGAGTCATCTTCCTTAACTTTCAAACCTGCCATAGCTTCCACAGCAGTAAGCAGGTCTTTGAAAACATGGCTATTGGATATACAGAATAAGATTGCAAATGGATTACCTAGGGAGGAAATTTTGAATGACTTTCCTAAAATTTTGAATGCTTCCAGTTATCTAGTTGATGCCTCAGATGATACTGTTAAGCTAACTGCTAGAACTACGGCATTGGTTAATTCGGCAAGGAGAGTAGTATGGGTAAAGACTTGGAATGGTGACACTTCTTCAAAGTCAAAATTATGTGGTATGCCTTGTGAAAGGGGTTTGCTGTTCGGTACAAAGCTGGATGATATGGACAGAACAGCAGATACCAAAAAGAATTTTCCAGTCAAAAGACCTTTTCAGAATAAGCGTCCCTTTCGTCCCTCATCCAAGAACGAACCAGATCCTAAGTCCTATAAGGGTAAAAGATGGGCCCCTTACAGATCGCAGAAACCCAGATCCAATTTTACTTCAACCAAAAAAACAGATAAACAATGACGCCAGTATGCCAGTTTATGGGGCTGGGGAGCTCACTTGAATTTTCTTCCAGCACACAGGGTCAGTGGTCTGTGGAAGAAAGTTCGCAATCATCACACAACAGGGAACTGGAGGCTGTGTGGCAGGCCTTACAACACTTCAGTACGCAGATCAGAGGTTCTCATGTCCTAATAAAGACGGACAACAGAAGTGTGGTGGCTTTCCTGAACAGACAGGGAGGTACAAAGAGCCACAGTTTATGGAAACAGACTGCGAAAATCCTGTTCTGGTCAGAAGCAAACGTCAGTTCTCTGACAGCGGTACACCTGAAGGGTGCATCGAACCAGACTGCGGACTTTCTCAGCAGAAAGAAGCTAGACCAGAACGAATGGTCTCTGAATCAGGAGATTTTTCAGAAGGTTGTTGCTCAGTGGGGATGTCCAGAGGTTGTTCTCTTCGCAAGAATGGGCAATGCGAAGTGTCCGAGATTCTGTTCCCTGTATCCAGAGGACTCACCTTGGATAATAGATGCCTTCCCGGTCAATTGGGGGAATGCGACAATGTACACATTTCCTCCAACTCCGTTGATTCCAAGAGTAATAAAGAAGATTACTCAGGACAAAGCACAAATAATACTGATTGTTCCTTTATGGCCGAAAAGAGCATGGTACACATGTTTTCATTTACTAGCAGTTTCAGAACCAATTATATCTCCACCTTTACCGGATCTATTGACACAGGGGCTGATTGTTCATCCGGATCTTGAACGACTTCATCTCTTGGCGTGGAACCTGAATGGGAGATCTTGAAGTCTAAAGGTTTCTCAGTTGGTTTGTCAGAGACTCTTATACAAAGTAGAAAGTAGATTACTCGTTTAATTTACCAAAAGGCATGGAAGGTATTTAATGACTGGTGTTCGGAAAGATCATTGAATAGAAGTTCACTCAAGTCTATTCTGGAATTCTTGCAGTGTGGCTACCAAAAGGGTCTTAGTATCAGTACTCTTAAGGTACAGGTGTCAGCTCTGAGTGTCTTTTTGGAGAAAAGATTGGCACAAGAAGATCTGGTGATCCGTTTCTTTCAGCCATTAAAGAGGTTGAAACCAGCAATAAGGTCTAGGGTACCTACTTGGGACTTGAACACTGTCTTACAAGCCTTATGTGAATCCCCATTTGAACCATTAGACCAGATTTTGGACAAATATCTTGCTCTTAAAACGGCCTTTCTTTTAGCAATTACTAGTGCAAGGAGAATAGGCGCATTTCCGCGGCTGAAATCTAACTAAATCCCCCCCCCCCAAACTCCCCGGGGGGCAATCCGGGGTGCGCTTCCGTGAGAAGGCAGAGCTTTCAGCTGCAGCTCTGCCTATCCACGCGTCTATCAGCACCGTATCGCCGCCTCTGCCCACCCCTCTCACTCTTTCTTCACTGAGGTGGGTGGGGGAGAGGCGGAGATACGTGCTAATTGATGCGTAAGGAGGCAGAGCTGCGTCTGAAAGCTCTGCCTCCTCCAGCAGCAAAATCCATGACCAAGAAAGTCGATTTCAGCCGTGGGAATGCTGCGTTTTAGTTAGCGCAATAATGTTAGACGTTTTTTAAATAAAAAAGATGATTTTTATGAGACTTCAGTGTCTCTTTTAAAATGAAACAAACATAGCAGCCCCTCTATATACCTCTCTTCAGTTGACCTTTAAGTACAATCCTGCAGCGCCACAGGGTGAACCACTATCGGCTCAGTTGTGATGACGCGACAAGCATGTATACTTTTTTTTTTTTTTTTTTTTTTACTCGTTTATCAAGACATTGCTTGTATATTAAGTCAAAATTTCATAAAAAAAAATACTACCCAAGATCCTATATGTCTTCTGTACTGTTACGTCCCAGTCAGGAGGTCCTTTTTCACTAACCAAATAGCCTCATTTCTAAATTTATATGGGCCAAACAAAAACCTAGAACACAATTAAATGTACGAACAGTCCCAAAAAAAGGTGGAATAGGTCTCCCACACTTAAAGACATATTACTATGCTTGTATTTTAGATAATTCTAAAAACTGGTGGACACAAAACTAACAAAACATGGGTGTCCATAGAGGCTTCAACTACTCCAATACCTCTTCAAGACATCATTATAGGTGTATTGCTTAACGTACCATTCCCTATATCTAAATCACCAAATATTCAAGCTACGATCACAGCCTGGAGATACTTTAAGAAAACTTATACAAGTAAAAAAGCTTTACAATCTACTTTAAAAATATCTATGAATACTGTTGCCAACCTGATGAGTCAGATAGACTTTTCGAAATGGTTAGCCAAGGGAATTCTAAATCTTAATGACATATGGGCTAGTGATCGAATACTACCATTCGAGGCCATTCAAAAAAAAATACTCTCTAGAGAATAATCAGTTGTATACTTACCTTAGACTACAACACTGGGCTACCATTAATAAGATTTCTGTGCCTTATCTTCCAGTGGATATTGATACACTCCTTAAAAATTCCAGAGCAATGAAAGGAGGTATCGCTATATGGTACCAATCAATGTTAGCAGAATCAAAAAACCATCTTAGCAAGTATCTAGATACTTGGTCCTATGATCTTTATACAAAATTTCACAAAAATCTTGGCTTGTATTGCAAAGCGTTCTTAAACCAAGTTACTGTACTTGCTTAAATTGCAGAGGGTTAATGATTGCATTTGTTTCTCTTATTTTAATCCCAACATCATAAAGCTTATATTATTTTTTTGCATTTGGCTTTTTTTTTTTAAATCTTTATTCATTTAATTTTTTGCATTCCCTCCCACAGTTACTTCACCTGACACCAGTGTGACGGTCTTCAGCTGGCTAGTACATACTTATGGCCATGATAAACCTTCTATATATATGGCGGTTTTTGATATAAACCGTTGGTATCAAGCTCAGATGCCGGATTCATTAAGGTATTGGAACTAAATATTTGTTTATGACATTTTGTTGATTTGCTGTTAGTTATTACCCAATTATATTTATTTATTTATTTTTTCCAGGCCTGGCCAATTTCTAAAAAACTGCTCCTATTTTGCATTCTGGTCTCTTGAAGATGTGTTAAATGTGGCTGAGGAAAACATTTTTGATGTTCTTGTTCATGAGCGGAGTTTTGGCCGAGGTGTTCCAACTTCATATCCTCCACCAGAGCAGTTCTATTACCCAAGCACCTACAATTTTGGTAACTGTCTTTTTTGACATTTTTTTAAAATTATTATTATTATTATTATAAATGATTGTGTTACTTTACGAGCTTTGGCACTGATTGGAGTAGTCGTTCAGGGATACTCTGTGTTCTGTCGAATGGGTGGCATCATTCACATTACCTTCTGTTATACATCTTGCCTATTTGCGTTACCCCGTTCTGCTTCACTTGCTGCTGCTAATTGCTCGGTACACAGTAGGTATCAAGTGCAGGTATGACCAAAAAATAATACAGGAAGGATTCTACTTGGTTTAATGAGTGGTGGACCAATGAGTACCCACGGTCTGTTGCAAGCCAATGAGAATCTGCTGGTTATCACCTGGATATACTCATGCTTTCCTCTGCAGTGTAACGAGCAGATGGGGGACCAAATGTGTTGTCGGCAGGTGAGTTAAATTCATGTAGGCTTGCTTTGATTACGTTTGCATTTGCTTCATCTGCCCACCATATCTGCTTGAGGAAAAATCACGCAGGTCGGGACTTTGCCTTGCAGTAAGCAGATTCAGTAAACTGTTTCTATGCTTAACACAGGAACCGTTTGTAAGTCTGTTTGTCCACTATTGCCTGATCAAGTAAATGTTTCATTGTTTACTTTAGTGTGGACCGACCCTTACTTAAGGGTCCCATACACTGAGCCAATTAGCGGCCGATCGATCGAATCGATTGACCAATCGATCGATTTACAGCCGATTTCAATCGATCTGACATGCTGGAAAATCGATCTGTTGAGATTGCTTATTTTTCATTGGACCTAATGGAAATCTGATGGCAAAAAAATGCCATCAGACCTATTTTCAATAGGTTTCATACTGAAATCTATTGGAAATCTGTTCCTAGTAAAAAAAATGTTCCTATACACATCAGATAGATCAGGTTTAGCCACTTCCCATTCCTCGGGACGAGTATCTACGTCCCTGTAAAATACCTCCACACCTCGCAGGGATGTAGATACTCGTCTCTTGCTGCTGCACACTCCCGATCACTCCCGTGCTCGCTCCCTCATTTGCGCCGCCGATCGTTAGAGTAGAGATCAATCAATGGGGATGCAGTTTTTGCATTAAAAAAAGGCAAAAAAATACATCAATACTTTAGGGACTAAACTTTTTTTTTTATGTATGTATGTCAACAGGGTATATCACTGTTTGTTTTTTTTTTTTTTTTTTAAGTATGTGTATGTATTTAGTGATGAATGCAAAACTGAAAAAATGCACCTTTATTTCAAAATAAAATATTAGCACCACACATTGTACTAGGGACATATTTTAAATGTTGATATAACCAGGACAAATGGGCAAATAAAATGTGAGTTTTATCCACAGTAGAATGTTTTATTTTAAAACTATAATGGCTGAAAACTGAGACATAATGAATTTCTTACTATTCCCGTAAATGCAGTTAGAATGAGATAATTCTTAGCAAAAACTACCACTTAAAGAAAGCCTAATTGGTGAAAAAAGAAACCAGCTATAGATCATTCAGTGTGATAAGTACTGATGGTTATTGGCAGATGAATGGACGCAGCGCTGAAATGTGATAATTGCTCTGGTTTTTAAGGGGAAAAACCCTTGGAGGTGAATTGTTTCAAGCTGGGTGAGCAACAGCCAAACTCTGCTACCAGGGTGAGGTTGGGGAAGACAGTTTCATGTCATGGCAAGGTTGAGCACAGCCACAAGATGCAAGGTAGTTATACTGCACCAGCTAGTTCTCTCCCAGACAAAGATGTCAATGCAGACCGGGGTTTTAAGATGTGCTTTTCAAGCTCTTTTGAAGAAGCACAAATTAACAGGCAACGTTGAGGATCATAGACAGTGGTCAGTCAAGGAAACTTAGTAGATGAAAGACACATGAAGCTGCTTACCCTTCAAAATCGAAAGATGTCCAGCAGTGCCATAAGTTCTGAGATGTCAGAAACCAGTGGGACCCAGGTACACCTATCCTACTGTCTGGAGAAGTGGTCTTCATGGAAGAGTGACAGCCAAAAGCCATACCTCCGATGTGGGAACAAGGCCAAGCGACTCATGTATGCTTGAAAACATAGGAACTGGGTTGCAGAAAAATAGCAGCTGGTGCTCTGGACTGAGGAGTCAAAATTTGAAATATTTAGCTGTAGCAGAAGGCAGTTTGTGCATTGAAGGGCTGGAGAGCGTTAAAATAAGTGTCTGCAGGCAACAGTGAAGCATGGTGGGGGATCCTTGAACATTTGGAGTTTTGGTCAGGAATAATTTACTAAACCTACTTCTATAGTTCCTTATAAAAATAAAAACTGCCCATTTAGAAATTCCTGACCAGAGTTTTGGTCAGGAATAATGGTGTTCTTAATGCTGAGAAATAAAGGCAGATACTAAACCATCATGCAATACCATCAGTATTGGCCCCCAGAATGATTGGCCCCAAATGTATTCTGCAGCAGGACAACGACCCCAAACATACAGCCAAAGAACGATCTTCAAAAAGGAGTCCTGGAAGTGATGGTATGGCCCCCACAGAGCCTTGATCTCTGCATTGAGTCTCTAGAATTAACAGATTTTTTTTTGTGATATAAGACGCAATTTTTTCCCTTCGTCTTATATCCCAAATACAGGGAGTCGGGGACTTATGAACGCCTGCTGATACGAATTGCAGACCTGCCATAATGTCAAGCACTGCATGTATTGTTCCCCCCCCCCCCCCCATGTGTCTCCCGCTCACCCCTCGTGTCTCTTCATCCCTTGTGTCTTCCTCCCCTCTGTATAATTAGCAGTGTTGGAAGTGTGTCCTTGGCTCCTGCAGCGATTGCAGACATCTCTTTTTTTTTTTGCACGGCTTCTGTTGGCTTCTACTGATCATGTCATTAACAGGAGCCAACACTAGGGGAGCCGTGCAGGAGCGATGTGGTCTGCGATCGCCAATGGAGCCATGGATGAGGTAAGACGCGCTCCTGTGTCTTCCAATTATAAATGGGAGAGCAGGGGACAATGGGAAGGGGGGGGGGGGGGCTTGGGGGAAAACACACAGGACAGTAATGGAGGGAGATCTGCAAGACGCTGCTGGAGCATGGATGCACCATGCTTAGTATATATTTTTTTCCTCCGATTTTTGACCTCTAAACCTGGGTGCGTCGTCTTGAATGATTCATACGCCAAAAAATATGGTACATGAAGAGACAGAAGGATGTGAGGAAGCCTACATCCACAAATCATCTGTGGTTAATTCTCCAAGATGTTTAGAACAACCTACCAGCTGAGTCCCTTCAAAAACTCTGCGTGCAAAAGTACCTAGAAGAATTGATGCCGTTTTGAAGGTAAAGGGATGGTGGGTGACACCATATATACAGAATTTATGCACCACCTGTTCATGGCAAGAGACAGAGGAGAGTGCTCCATCCTGATACAGCTAGGCCTTTCTGCAGCCTTTGATACAGTTGATGACATCTTGATAAGCAGGCTACAGGAATATTGTGGCATTGATGGCATAAGTTCTCCAGTGGTTCCAGTCCTTCTTGAGTGGCAGAACCTAAAAGTGTCTATGGGGACCTTTCTGTCCACCTCTTTACCAGTCAAGTATGGGGTGCCCCAGGGCTCAATCCTTTATCCCCTGCTTTTCACGGTTTACATGTTACCGCTTAGAAAACTAATCTAGTAACACGGCCTGGCATACCACTTGTTATGCTGACAACTCCCAACTATATCTTTCCTTCAAGCCTGGTGTGACAAACCTAACTCCAACTATAAATGCCTACTTAGCCGAACTACAGCAATGGATGAGTGACAACTGTCGAAGACTAAATGCAGATAAAACTGAAGTCCATCTGATTGGAGGGCAGCACATGACAACAAAACAACTTCACTTGCAGTCTTCACCACTGGGAATAGGAGGCACATATCTACACAACTCTTGAGCATCTGCATAACCTGGTTGTTCCAATTGATGGGGATTTAAGCTTCAGAACTCACATCTCTGTTGTGGTGAAATTATCCTATTTTCACCTGAAGAACATTGCATAAATCATGCACCTCATACCCCCCAAAGATCTGCTAACCTTAGTTCATGCCTTCATTACATCTCTACTGCACTATTGTAATGTTCTCTACACCGGCCTTCCAAAAAAGGACTTGTACCGCCTACAGCTGATAAAGAATACTGCTGCCAGACTGTTAACCAACCCTGTCACTGCCACATAACCCCAGTTCTGCACTCCCTTCATGGTAAGGCATACACCAGCAGCGCAGCACATCCTGGACCTAACACCAGCACTGCTGTATCCCCTGGTATCCCCCAGTATGGCAGTTCAAGCTGGTATGGTGGCTCGTGCAGTAACACCCCCATCGCAGCCACCACAAACACAGGCCTGTATGCCCCTAGACTCCCAGAGATGCTGGCAAATCCTAATTGGCAATCCCCTGGTTCTGCCGCACCTTTAGTGCCCCCATTCATTATCCAGTCTGAAGTTCGCTTTGAGACAGCTTATTTATCGGCTCTTCAGTTTTTTGAGATTTTTCAACGTGGATCTCTACGACTTAGCTGTGGCAGAGCCCAACCGATACACCACACAAAATATAACTGCCAATCCGGAAAGCTTCTATGTCCGGCCTTTCCCGTGGAAACAAGTCAGTTTCTGAAATCAAAACGTTTTTGGGCCTTCTCAACATCAATTTAACTAAAAATAAACGTATTGTGGTCCTGTTGGTCTACAGAACCAATACATTACTACATGCCCATGTTCTCTGCTGCAATGTCCAGGACACGTTTTGAGGTCATCCTGCACTTCAACAACCCAAGCTGTCATCCAAGAGGCCACCCTGTTTATGACTTGCTCCATAAAATTCAGCCCCTCATCGACCACTTGTCGTCCAGATTTGCCGATGTGTTTACCCCCAAACAGAACATCTGCATAGACGAGTCTCTTGTAAATTTTACCGGGCACCTTAGCATCAAACAATACATCCCCAGCAAGCACGCCGGTATGGGGTCAAGCTGTATAAGCCCTGTGAAAGGGCCACGAGCTATACATATAGTTTTATGGTCTGAGGGTAAAGACTCAAAACTGGAGCCGGTTGAATGCCCTGACTATCTGGGGAGCAGTGGCAAGATTGTCCGGGACTTGGTGTCACCCTTATTCCAGAAGGGATACCACTTATACATGGATAACTACTACACAAGTGTGGCCCACTTTCTACACTTACACCTAGTTGAAATTGTCTGCAGTTGCACCGCCTGACCTAGCCACCAGGTCCTTTCCCAGGCGGCTCATTAGAACAGGACTTGCATAGGAGAAAGGGCTGCCTTGTGTGAGGAAGACCTGCTCACGGTGAAATGGAGGGACAGGAGGAACGTTTACCTTCTGTCCACCATTCATGGCGACCACAACGATGTATGAGACCACATATAATCAGAAAAAATCCCGCTGCACCAGTTGGTCGGGTGAAAGTAGAAAAATCCTTTATTGATACTCTAATCCATCATCAGTGTTGCAATAAAATAGCTCACGCGTATCGGAGCATAGAATGGCTCCTTAATCATAGCATGTTAACATAAATGTGTTCACAGGTTATATAGTGCATTAGGCCACACCCCTAGAGATGTGGGCCTTGTACTTAAAGGTATACACAACACAGTATTAAAAGGTGATGTGTATCACCATAATGCATATATAAAATCCTCATTTAAAAACAATAAATACAGCATAACATCACAACAACCTACCAAAGTATCTACCTGGCATTTAGACAAGATACAATATCATATATGTTAGATGGTGCTCAATGGTATTAATTATAAAAAGTATTTAAATCTAGTCTGGAATTTAATCCTGTAGGGGAACGTGTTCCCAATTTCCAGATCCAGAAAGCTTCTCTTTTTAGGAGCCTCCCATAGATATCCCCTCCCCTCAGGGAATGTTATACCCTTTCTATACCATGAAATCAGAAGCTTGTCATATTGCCCGAATGGACATGAAGGAAATGCCTGGAAACGCTTGAAGCATGGGTAATATAGGCTGCGTTTTTGAGACATCTCCCTGCCCCGTGATAGTGTTCGGAAATCCTCTGGCGGAGAGGGCGGGTGGTGCACCCCACGTATTGCATCGCACACTCAACACAAGTAACCAGATACACAACATTGCAGGTATGGCAATTAATATATTGCCTAATTTCATAGTTAGTGTGTCTGGAAAGTGAGACGGCCTCCCGAGTCTGTTCATGAACACTGCAAAACCTACATGTGCTGTAGCCACATTTGTAGGAGCCCAAATATCTCAACCAAGTGGGTCTGGGTCTGTCAGTACTCTGGAACAAACTTGGGGAGAGCCTTGAGCCCAAGGTGGGAGCGCGTCGTGAGGAAAAACCACAGCCCTCCGCCAATACAGCTTGTATTTTAGGATCTGAGTGGAGAACAGGCAAGTATTTCTTAATGGTTTTAACAATCTGAGAATATTCTAGGCTATATGAGGTTACAAAATTAGTACCCTTATTTATTCGCTTGTTCTTACCACCAGATCAGGAAGACAGGAGGTCGGCCCTAGTTTTGCATAGGACCCGATTTCTAGCCTCCAAGATGAGATCATCTTGATATCCCCGATCTCTAAGCCTGGATTGCACCAGATCCAGTTCTTGCGTGATTCTGCCTGGATCTGAGCAATTCCTGGCTGCTCTGATCATTTCTCCATATGGAATGGATCTTAAAGTGTGTCTAGGATGGCAACTTGTGGCTAAGAGTAAGGAATTGCCCGCACACTCCTTTCTAAAGGTCCTAGTTAGTATCCTCCCCGTTGTGGCACAACCAGTCAGATGCAAATCCAAAAAATCAATCTCAGTGGCATTATGGGATATCGTAAAAGACAAGTTCAGATCATTGTGATTGCAATACGTCAGAAATGCCGACACATCCCTCTCTGGCCCCCTCCAAACCAGCAGCAGATCATCTATATATCTAGCGTACCAGAAAACAGATTCAGAAAAGGGGTTGCACTCCCCAAAGATGCGGAGCTCCTCCCACCACCCCATGTACAAATTTGCCAAGGATGGGGAGAATTTAGCTCCCATAGAAGCTCCGCATCTCTGGAGATAGTACACCCCGTCAAACATAAAATAATTTCGGCTAAGCAGATGACCCACTGCTAGAAGGAGGAAGTCACAGACAGTAGACGTGAATGATCCGTATTTCCTAATATGAAAATCCAAAGCTCTAAGGGATAGTTTATGAGGAATCGAGGAGTATAGGGAAGCCACATCTATTGTGACCCAAACAAAAGACTGGTCCCAATGGAGAGATTCTAGGCTGGATAGTAAATGAGTTGTGTCACGTAAAAATCCAGGTAAGCGGCGCACCAAAGGTTGGAGACACCCATCCACCCACTGTCCCAGGCGCTCTCCCAGGGAGCCAATCCCAGCCACAATG